>NC_069505.1:178191227-178371227 GCF_027579735.1 Bombina bombina
ATATATATATATATACATACAAACATACACACACACACACATATATATACCACACCCACCCACATACATATACAGTGAGGCCCCGGTTTACGCACGACTCGGTATACGAAATTTCGGTTTACGAAATCGAAATTTGAAGAAAAATTGACTCGGTTTACGAATTTTTTTCGCAATACGAAACAAAATGCCGGTTTGCCCCCCTCGGTTTACGAATATTTTTCGCAATACGAAACCAGTGGCCCCTGTGCCCCCTGCATACTCAAGTATGATTGAATTAATGAAGTTTGGGTACCAGTGTGGAGGTGTTGGAGAGGTTTTGGAGCCATTTTGCAGCAAGTTGTTGAGCCTTTTGGAGTCATTTGCAGCAAGTTGTTAAGCCTTTTGGAGCCATTTGCAGCAAGTTGTGGAGCCTTTTGGAGACATTGGAGCCATTTGCAGCAAGTTGTTAAGCCTTTTGGAGCATTTTTTGGACACTTTATTTGAATTTTTTCGGACCTCCGGAACGCATTAATTGATTTTCAATGCATTCCTATGGGAAAACGTGTTTCGGTTTACGAATTTTTCGCAATACGAAACGACCCGGAGAACGAATTAAATTCGTAAACCGAGGCCTCACTGTATATATATATATATATATATATATACAAACATACACGCACACACACACACATATATATATATATATATATATATATATATATATATATATATATAAATATTGCGTGAAATTCAAATCCATAACAAGTGAGTCAGTTTGAAGTAGTTAGGTTACCTATAACATGCTATAACAGATTCTCCTGCCTGGCTATACAGAGGTATATTTGCAGTAAGAGCATGTACAGATGGTTAAATAAAAAGGCACAAAAGGAGGAGTCTGTATCTAGAGCACACCTCACAAAATCTTCAGTCAAAATAATGAGCCTGTGTGGCTGGTGCGAAATCTGTGCAGGCTTAACCCCTTAGTGACCAGAGCACTTTTCCATTTGTTGACCGTTTGGGACCAAGGCTATTTTTACATTTCTGCGGTGTTTGTGTTTAGCTGTAATTTTCCTCTTACTCATTTACTGTACCCACACATATTATATACCGTTTTTCTCGCCATTAAATGGACTTTCTAAAGATGCCATTATTTTCATCATATCTTATAATTTACTATTAAAAAAATTATAAAATATGAGGAAAAAATGGAAAAAAAACAATTTTTTCAAACTTTGACCCCCAAAATCTGTTGCACATCTACAACCACCAAAAAACAACCATGCTAAATAGTTTCTAAATTTTGTCCTGAGTTTAGAAATACCCAATGTTTACATGTTCTTTGCTTTTTTTGCAAGTTATAGGGCACTAAATAAAAGTAGCACTTTGCTATTTCCAAACCACTTTTTTTCAAAATTAGCGCTAGTTACATTGGGACACTGATATCTGTCAGGAATCCCTGAATATCCTTTAACATGTATATATATATTTTTAGAAGACATCCCAAAGTATTGATCTAGGCCCATTTTGGTATATTTCATGCCACCATTTCACCGCCAAATGCGATCAAATAAAAAAAAATGTTCACTTTTTCACAAATTTTTTCACAAACTTTAGGTTTCTCACTGAAATTATTTACAAACAGCTTGTGCAATTATTGTACAAATGGTTTTAAATGCTTCTCTGGGATCCCCTTTGTTCAGAAATAGCAGACATATATGGCTTTTACGTTGCTTTTTGGTAATTAGAAGGCCGCTAAATGCCACTGCTCACCACACGTGTATTATGCGCAGCAGTGAAGGGGTTAATTAGGGAGCATGTAGGGAGCTTGTAGGGTTAATTTTAGCTTTAGTGTAGTGTAGTAAACAACCCCAAGTATTGATCTAGGCCCATTTTGGTATATTTCATGCCACCATTTCACCGCCAAATGCGATCAAATTAAAAAAAACTTTAAATATTTCACAATTTTAGGTTTCTCACTGAAATTATTTACAAACAGCTTGTGCAATTATGGCACAAATTGTTGTAAATGCTTCTCTGGGATCCCCTTTGTTCAGAAATAGCAGACATATATGGCTTTGGCGTTGCTTTTTGGTAGTTAGAAGGTCGCTAAATGCCGCTGCGCCAGTACTAAAATAAAAGTTTTAGGTTTTAAAAAAATAAATAAAAAATAATTCTTCTGCTGTGTAGGACCCCCCTTAGCCCCCAACCTCCCTCATCCGCCCTAAAACAGCTCTTTAACCCCCCCCCCTCTGCCTTTATTGGGCACCATATTGGGTACTGGCAGCTGTCTGCCAGTACCCAGTTTGAAAAATAATAATGTATTTTATTTTTTTTATTTTTTTAAATATTTTATTTATTTCTGTAGTGTAGCTGCCCCCCCCCTCAACATCCAACCCCCCACCCTCTCCCTGATGCCTTGATTTCAAAATCCCACCCTCCCCTGTCCTCTCTCCCACCCTCCACATCTACAGCATATTGATGCTGTTTTGATAGACATCACGTGCACGCGCACGCACCCGCACTAGATCCCTCCTCCACCAATAACTGCCCACCCGCCTCCCTGGATGAGCTCCCACTCACCAACGATAACGGCCATCGGTAGCCGATGCAGAGAGGGCCATAGAGTGGCTCTCTCTGCATCGGATGGCTAAAAACAGTTATTGCAGGATGCCTCAATATTGAGGCATCACTGCAATAACATGAAAGCAGCTGGAAGCTATTAGGATCGTTTCCACTGCTTTCAAAGACCAACGACGTATGGGGTACGTCCTTGGTCATTAACTGCATTTTTTTGCAGGACGTACCCCATACGTCGTTGGTCGTTAAGGGGTTAAAGGATTACTTTCTGTTATAATTTTTAAGCTAAACAACTAACATATTAAAGTTAATAAACATTAATTAAACCTACTGACCTATATTTTCTCCAAAACGAAGTTTCATAACGTTCTAAAAGTTATGTTTTATTCGCCGATGATGTCACGTTATCCTGCCCACTATTTTCAGCACTGCATGTTCAAAATACTTAAACCAATAACTTTGTGTTTAAAGCGCCATTTTGGAACCTAGGTATTGTAAACGGATTGGTACAGAGCAAAGGATACCCATGGAGTGGGTTTGGAAAACAATTACATTTGCAGACAAGATTTCTGATATACGGTAGAGATATGTTAATGAAATGCTATTGATAAAAAGCGTATTTGGGGTAGTTAGTTAGTAACAGGCATAGAAAATATTTACTTACAGTGGCCCTTTAAGTCTGGGGTGGTAACTGGATTGTTAAAGGGACATAAAACCTAGAATTTTTCTTTCATGATTCAGATAGAACATACAATTGTAAGCAACCTTCCAATTTACTTCTATTATCAAGCTCAGGGGTGTGCACGTGTCTGCAGCACTATATGGCAGCAGTTTTGCAACAATGTTATACATTAGCGCAGCAATATTTCCTGGCATGTGCACGCTACCTGACTAGATATCTCTTCAACAAAGAATAGCATGAAAACGAAGCAAATTTGATAACAAAAGTTAATTGGAAACTTTTTTTTAAATTGTATTTTCCATCTGAATCGTGAAAGGCAAAATTTGGGTTTCATGTCCCTTTAAGTGCTGGGATGGGGCATGGCCAGGTGTTTGGGAGGCTGGGTTTGTTTTTTTTAGGGAGGGGCTTAGATAGTCAAAATCGCATTTTCATGGTTTAGATATATGATGCAATTAAAGAAAAAATATTTCTTCTATTATCATATTTGTTATTTTACATCGGTATCATTTGTTGAAGAGTAAACCAAGGTAGGCTCAAAAGAGTGCACGTGTCTTTAGCATTTGATGGCAGCATTGTTTTGCAACAATGCATAAATGCTACAAGCATTGTTGCTAAAGACACTCTAAAAGCCTTTGTTGAAGAGTAAAGCCTACCTAGCTTTACTCTTCAACAAAGGACAGCTTTACTCTTCAACAAAGGACACCAAGAACGAAGTACATTTTCTAATAGAAGTAAATTGGAACAAATCACAAAGGTTTAACTCTCTTAAACTGCAACCATCTTGCACACTGCAAAACTATTGGCTGAGCCTGGGTCTGCCTATTCATCCATGGGTATCACTTAGTACACCAAACCTGTCCTGCTCCAAGAACAATGTCTTCCATAGCAACTAAGCAAGTTCAAAAAAAGAAAATGTTTTATCTGCACTCACAGCTGAAATATAGATGCAACTAAACCATCCCCTTAATTATACATTATTCTGGCTCCATATTTTGAGATGTAGTAGTATTTACGGGCACACACCTGAAGATTATAAGGACAAATAACTGCAATGTCACAGGATTTAACACCAGCGTTCGTTAAAGTCTGAATGTGTAAATCCACAAGGCGCACTTCACCTGCAGGAGAAAAATTGGAAAGATGAATTGATCTACAAGGAGTTCCTTACTTGATGCTGCACACAATGAGCTGCTGTATTACTGAGAAAGGTTTTTACTTAAAGGGACAGTCAAGGCCAAAAAAAACTTTTATTTTTCAAATAGGGCATGTCATTTTAAACAACTTTCCCATTTACTTTTATCAACAATTTTGCTTTGTTCTCTTGGTATTCTAGTTGAAAGCTAAACCTAGAAAGGCTCATATGATAATTTCTAAGCCCTTGAAGGCCGCCTCTAATCACATGCTTTGTATTTGCTTTTCACAACAGGGGAGAGTAGTTCAGGTAAACCATATAGATAGAATTGTGATCACGCCCGTGGGTTGTGGCAGACACTGCACTAATTGGCTAAAATGCAAGTCAATTGATAATAACTAAAAGTCATGTGATTAGGGGCGGTCAGGAGATGCTTAGATACAAGTTAGTCAAAGCAGTAAAAAGTGTATTAATATAACTGTGCTGGTTTTGCAAAACTGGGGAATGGGTAATAAAGGGATTATCTATCTTTTTAAACAACAAAAATTCTGGTGTTGACTGTCCCTTTAACACATAAATATTCAGTAATAGCTTTTCAATTCTCTTCTAGGTTTGCTGCTCCAACAAACTAGCAAAGTTATTGTTACTGACGTATAGCGCAATAATTACATCTGCAATTGCCCCATAAAAGTTCTAAATAATAAAATCATCTATCAGTCATACAATAAAGAAAACATAAGCCGTTAGATTTATCCTCCGTATTCATAGGATCATATAGAAGTATGTTGTTTTTTACCATAAGAGCACGTGCAAATGGTTAAAGGGGCATGAAATCCAAGATCTTTATTTCTTGATTCAGATAGGGCAAATAATTTTAAACAACTTTCCAATTAACTTAATCTAATTTTGCAGCAACGCACTACTGGGAGATAGCTGATCACACACACATGCACACCTAGAGGCAGAACTTTTTTTTCACTTTCTGCAATTAGATTTTTTTAGTGAAGTTTTTTCTGCAAGTCATTTTGAAATAAAATTGAAGATTAAATTAGGAAGTTACATTAAAACACCAGTTCAACAGTGATGTGTTTATTAACTGGAGAATAAAGCATTTTTATTTAATTGTATAATATATTGCAGCAGATGAAAACTGCATTGCAAATTGGTCGCAGAGAAAAAAATGTTAAGTTTTTAATAATGTCTATTGAATAAATTTGTTTCCTTGTAACATCACTTGATTATAAAGTAACTAGTCCTAAAGCCCATGTACACGGGCCAATTTTTTTAAATACCGCGGTTCCAACCCTTGCTCCCTCTCTCTCCCCCCTCTCTTTTGATCTCTCCCTCTCCCCCCTCTCTTTTGAGCTCTCTCTCTCCCCCTCTCATTTGAGCTCTCTGCCCCCTCTCTTGCTCTCCCTTTCCCCCCTCTTTTGCTCTCTCTCCCCCCTCTTTTACTCTCTCTCTCCCCCTCCCCCCCCTCTTTTGCCCTCTCTCCCCCTCCCCCCTCTTTTGCTCTCTCTCCCCCCCTCTTTTGCTCGCTCTCTCTCTACCCCCTCTTTTGCTCTCTCTCTCCTCTCTTTTGCTTTCTCTTTCCCCCTCTCTCTTGCTCTCTCTCTCTCCCCCTTCTCTATTTCTCTCTCTCCCCCCTTCCTTTTGCGCTCTCTCTCCCCCTTCTCTTTTGCGCTATCTCTGCCCCCTCTCTTTTGAGCTCTCTCTCTCCCCCTCTTTTGCGCTCTCTCTCCCCCTCTTTTGCTCTCTCTCTCTCTCCCTCCTCTCTTTTGCTCTCTCCCCTCTCTTTCCCCCCTCTCTTTTGCTCGCTTTCTCTCTTCCCCCTCTCTTTTGCTCTTTCCCTACTCTCTTTTGGTCTCTCACCACTCTCTTTTGGTCTCTCTCTCTCTCCCCCTCCTCTCTTTCCTCTATTTTGCTCTCACAGCCGTACACTCACGTTCTTTTGCGATCACTATTTTTTGTAATTTTGGGAGGGATGGACAAACAGTCTCATGTTAAAGGGACATGGAAGTCAAAATGTAAAAAAAATGTCTACTTCTATGTTAAAATCTTTTTCTCTTACTACCCTTAGTTGAAACATATTCCATTATGAAATATAACTCTTCCTATTATTCTTTTTGTAAACTTAGCTTATTTCCATGAGAGTATACTGAAATGGGCTCAGGAGAGTGCACGTGCCAAGCATTACATGTATAAGATTGAACAAACATTGTTTGAAACACTGCTGCTATATAGTGCACAATACACGCACACACTCCTAAGCCTACAATAGTATGCTCTTATGAAAAGAAGATACGCTTCAACAAAGGATACCAAGAGACAAAGGTCAATTTGATAACTGGAAAATTGTAAACTCTGTTGCAATCATGAAAGATGAATTTTAACTTCAAAGTTCCTTTTGTTAGGATTCCTGGTATAGAGAACCAGCACATTAAAGGGACATAATACCCATTTTTTTTACTTTCTTGATTCAGATGGAACATTCAATTTTAAACAACTTTCCAATTTAATGCATTCTCTTGATATCTTTTATTGAAGGAGCATCAATGCAGTACTGGGAGCTAGCTGAGCACACTGGTAAACTAAAGACAGGAGGTATTTATGTGCAGCCACCAATCAGAAGATAGCTCCCATACTCTATTTGAATTGTGAGAGAAAAATGTGGGTTTATTATCCCTTTAATAAGAAACATTGTGTATAATAGATGCTGACTATGACTTAAAAAAACGATACTAACAGCTATAGAATACCTGGATTCCCTTTGGATTGTTCATCTTCAACCACAATTTCAAACAGCCCACAATGTGCAGTGTCAATGATTAGCAGCGGAATGCTGGTCTCCTCGGTTAGTGCCACACCGGGCAAGTCCCTAAAACATTCATATGAAAAGCTCATTAGTTTTCTCATCTTCTCAGGAAATTATTGTAGCTGTAGAAAACCAATCTCTCTGACACATAACAGTTCTCCTTCACAGGGAAATCACAGATAATGAGCACTAACTGACAACATATTCCCAACTTGTCAGCAGATAATATAGCAACTTCCATCATTAATTCATAGCAACATTGTGCCTGTCTTAAGGGACTTCATGATATGGTTTGTTTTGGTGGGTTTCTTTTTTTTTTATTAAATAGATTGAAGAAAATAATACAAAACCACATAACGACACATTTTTCTCTTGACATAATTGTTAGCGGAGATACACACGATTATTCAAAAGGTAAATGACACTCAAAGTGGACCGGTTGGCCCGGCATAGTGGTCATAAGTATCATTTAGTCATTCTTCAGCTGTGTATTTGCACTTTTCAGATGTTATGTATTGGTTTGTCTAAGGAAGGATTTAGGTTTTTGTGTTTTAGGTAGCGTATGGCAATACATGCCATACCCAATGAGCCTGACAATTATGAGAGGCGGAGTAGTAAGTACATATAGTGTATATAAGTGAGAATAATGCTGGTAGGTTCGGTCACCCACCTCTCCTAGAGGAGAGGGGGGGTGTAGGGGGAGGGAAGGAGGGAAGGCACCCGGAGGGGGGAAGGGGCAGTATAATGAGGAGCACCTCGGGACAGTCACAGTGGGGTGCATCCTCTAGGGCAGGGAAGTGATATAGTCGGGGGAAGGCCACTAGTATCCGGGAGAGAGGGGCATTATGGAGTCGGCTTCAGGTAGGTCTCCCAGGGTCCCCAGATTAGGCTAAAGGTGTCTGATTGGTTCTTCGTCCGAAAGACATAGTCTTCCATAGCTTTAATGTACTGCAGGTAGTCAACAACTGCTTGCCATCTTGGGGGCTGCTGTTTCTTCCAATTCCTAGCTATTAACATCTTGACCGACGTCAACAGGTAGATTAGTAGGTATTTCTTGTGCTTTGGTAGCTTTTTTACCCCTAAATGCAGAAGGGCTAGGCCCGGAGTATCTGGGGCCGGGAGTTCTAGGGCAGCACAGGTCGCACAAATTTTTGACCAAAGCAGTCGGAGTCTGCTGCATGACCACCACATATGGAGCGGGGTGCCTATCTCTCCACACTCTCTCCAACAAAGGGGTGAGTGCTCAGGATACAGAGTCCGAAGTTTGGTCGGCACTAAGTGCCATCTGGTGATGATCTTAAAGTAAAGTTCATACATTGTGGCACAATGGAGCGCAGATTTAGTCGTTTGTATCGCCTTAGTCCAGTCAGATGTCGTGAAAGTAAGTCTCAATTCTGCTTCCCAGGAGGTCATATGTCTAGTTTTCACTAGGGTGGGAGGCCCCAAGAGGGATCTGTAGTGGGCAGTAAGGGGTTTGTACAGTTGTAGGCTCGTCTTCCATCTAACCTCCCAAATAGTGGGTGCCCTGATCTTATCGACCAGGAATCCCCATGCCTTCATCAGGGATCTAAGTCTCATAAAGTCAAACTCTAGGTGACGGGGGATGTCGAACTTAGTTATCATATCTTGGGGTGAGAGAAGATTCTCGTTTAGGTAGAAGTCACTTAGAGAAGTGACCTCTAGGGCCTTCCAGGGGGTGAGCCGAGTATTGGGCAGCCCTTGTAGGAGTGACACGACCGGGTGGATGGGGGAGGGGTGCGGGGCTATCAACTGGTGGTGTCTTAATTGGAACCAGGCCGCTTGACAGTATTTAATGAGATGGTTGGAGATTGGTATCCGCGTAGCTAGGTGCGTTGGTGGGTTTTCTTATCATGTACTGCTAATAAAAATCTATTCAAGAGCAACTGTTGCTATTTTAAAGCATTTGCCATGGGCACGTGACAGTGTAGTAATTTGTGGAGTGTTACAGTGACATTTTAGGCAAACGGGAATTGGGTGTCCATATAAGCACAGGGAACGTTGATGGTCATTAAGTAGTTAATATACTTTTTACCTCTGTGATTACCTTGTAGCTAAGTGTCGGCAGACTGCCCCCTTATCTCAGTGCTATTTACAGACTTGCATTTTAGCCAATCAGTGCTAACTCATAAATAACTTCACGGGACTGAGCACAGTGGTATGTTTATCTAGTTAATTCAACAGTAGACTATGCAGATCCTTTACTATTTTAGGGTTATTAAAAAAAACAAAAAGACAAAAACATAACCTAGTACTAAACTGATAAAAAGGAATTTATTTAATACAAAGAAGTGTGAGAGCTATTTTCCTTTCTATGAAGGAATATCAATTTTATACACAAAATTCATTTCCAGTGCAGTTATATTCCTGTCACCTAACAATGGCTACTAGATTTTGGTACATGTAATAAAAGCATTTTAAGATACATTTTGTTATAAAACCAGCTACAATCAACTATAATTTGTGCATTAAGCCACAGACAGCTGACATCTGCAAGTTGTATGATCTTCAGTTATTACTAATAACTCAGTGTTACTGTGCAGGTTTACTTTGGTGCTTTTTAATAGTCACATATTTTAAATATTTTACACCAATAATAGTTGTATTTTAAACATCAAAAAACCTTGCAAGCTGGAATAGGCACTTAAAGGGACATGAAACCCATATTTTTTCTTGTATGATTCAGATTATACATTTTGAAACAACTTTCCAATTTATTTCTGTTAACAATTTTGCTTCATTCTCTTGGTATCTTTTATTAAAGAAGTAGCAATGCACTTCTGGGAGCTAGCTGAGCATATTTGGAAGCCAATGAAAATGGGTATACAAGTTCAGCCACCAATCAGCAGTTAGCTCCAAGCTCCTGAGCCTATTTAGATATGCTTATCAACAAAGGATACCAAGGGAACAAAGTAAATTAGACAATAGAAATACATTGGAAAATTGTTTAAAATTGTATGCTCTATCTGATTCATGAAAGAAAAGTTGTGGGTCTCATGTCCCTTTAAGTGCACAGATAAAGTGACATGAGAGTCAAAATTACAATTTTATGAATCAGCTACAAAATGTAAATGTACCTTATTACCAAATGTGTTTTGTTCTCTTGGCATCCTTTCTAAAGGGAGCTTGCCTGGGTAGGCTCAGGAGCAGCAATACTGGTGATTGGTGGCTAATCCTATATGTCTCTTGTCATTGGCTGACCAGATGTGAAGCGGTTAAACACATTTTGATACGAAAGCATCAGTGCAATAATAACACACATTGAGCATTTTCTTTTTGTACCTTTTGACTCTTTAAAGGGACAGAAACACCCCAAATTTTCTTTTTATGATTTGTATAGAACAAACAATTTTAAACCTTTATCCAATTTACTTCTATTATCAAATGTGCTTCATTCTCTTGTTATCCTTTGCTGGAGGATCAGCATTGTGCTACTGGCAGCTAGCTGAACACATCTAGTTAGCCAATCACAAGAGACAAATGTGTGCAGGCACCAATTAGCAGCAGCTCCCACTAGTGTAGGATATGTGCATAGTCTTTTTAACAAGGGATATCAAGAGAATGAAGCACATTTGAAAAAAGAAGCGAATTTAAACGTGTCTTAAAATTACACGCTCTATCTGAATCATGTAAGTTTAATTTTGACTTTCCTATCCCTTTAAGCACCACTCAGGGCTGCAATGGATTTTCACTGCTGAGCAGGATACAGCCATTGGACCAATAGCAAGCACAATACCCACGTAGCTTAGTGGTCATATTATGTTCAGTATCGGCACAGCAGTACACCTGGTGTAGTGGATTAACTGGGTGTTTAACCTCACAGTGGTAAAGCGTACAGTTACTTGTGCAAACATCAAATAACCATATTCATTACAACATATTACAACTGCGCCTTTATGTTCCATGAACAACCCAACATTAAGTTCTACTTATTATTTTTTTTATAATTATTCGTTACTTGTGGTGCGCAAAACGATTTTGCAGCCCTAAATCTACTGATTTACACTGAAATACTGGTTTACATCCATCTTTTCAAAAATCTTTAATTACATTTCTGTTTGGATACATTAAAGAATGGCAGCTGTTCCTCTATTCCCTTTTATAGGTGATTGTACAACACATTTATTTTGTTTTCTCTGCACTATATAACAGTATAAAGCACTATGCTATACCCCTGGGCAGATGAGCTTTCCTACTTAGTCATAACATATATAGTTCAAACATAAATATGAACTTAAAGGGACAGTCTTCTCCAGAATTTTAATTGTTTAAAAAGATAGACAATCCCTTTATTATCCATTCCCCAACTTTGCATAAACAACACAGTTATAATAATACACTTTTTACCTCTGTAATTACCTTGTATCTAAGCCTCTGCAGACTGCCCCTTAATTCAGTTCTTTCGACAGACTTGCATTTTAGCCAATCAGTGCCCTCTCATAGTTAACTGCATGGGCGTGAGCACAATGTTATCTATATGGCACAAATGAACTAGTGCTGTCTAGCTGTGAAAAACTGTCAAAATGCACTGAGATAAGAGGCGGCCTTCAAGGGCTTAAACATTAGCATATGAGCCTACCTAAGTTTAGCTTTCAACAAAGAATGCCAACAGAAGACAGCAAATTAGATAATAGAAGTGAACTGGAAAGTTGTTTAAAACTATATGCTCTATGTGAATCATTAAAGGAATAGCCTAGTCAAATTAAACTTTAATGATTCAGATAGAGCAGCAATTTTAAGCAACTTTAATTCACTCATTTTATAATTTTTTCTTCATTCTCTTGATATCTTTATTTGAAAAAAACACTGATAAATTTCTTTCTTTCCGGGCATGGAGAGTCCACAACGTCATTCCAATTACTAGTGGGATATTCAACTCCTGGCCAGCAGGAGGAGGCAAAGAGCACCCCAGCAAAGCTGTTAATTGTAACTTCCCTTACCCATAATCCCCAGTCATTCAGCCGAAGGAAAATGGAAAAAGAAGAAACGCAAGGGTATAGAGGTGCCTGAGGTTTACTCAAAAAAAACTGCTGAATTATAATTTAAAAATTATAATTAAAAAATTGTGTTTTCTTTTCTATGGCATGGAGAGTCCACAATGTAATTCCAATTACTAGTGGGAACCAATACCCAAGCTAAAGGACACGGAATGAAAAGGGAGGGAGAACAAGGCAGGAGGACCTAAACAGAAGGCATCACCGCTTGAAGAACCTTTCTCCAAAAACCGCCATGCAAAGCTTAATTTTTGAAAGCCCAAGAAGAGGAGACAGCCCTAGTGGAATGAGCCGTAATTCTGTCAGGAGGCTGCTGTCTCATAAGCAAAACGAATCAAACTTCTTAACTAGAGGGAAAGGGTAGTAGAAGTAGCTTTCTGACCCTTTCGCTTTCTAGAGAAAACCACAAACAGGGCAGAGATTGCTGAAAATCTTATTAGCTTCTAGGTAAAATTTTAGAGCATGCACAACATCCAAGTTATGCAAAAGACGTTCCTTGTGAGAAGAAGGATTAGGACAAATAAAAGAAACAACAATTTCCTTATTAATGTTTCGATCCAACACTTCCTTAGGGAGAAAACCCAATTTAGTATGACGGGCCACCTTATCTGCATGAAAAATAAGGTACAGGGAATCACACTGTAGAGCTGACAGCTCACAAACTCTGCAAGTGGAAGAAATAGCAAGAAGAAACAAAACCTTCCAAGATAACAATTTTATATCAACAACATGCATCGGCTCAAACGAAGCCTGTTGCAAAACTTAAAGAACAAGATTAAGGCTCCAAGGAGAAGCAACAGGTCTAAACACAGCCCTGATTCTGAGCAGGGTCTGAACAAAAGGTTGAACATCTGGCAAATATGTGCAAAAGAATAGACAGTGCAGAAATCTGACCCTTCAGAGTACTGACTGACAAACCTTTCTCCAGGTAATCCTGAAGAAAAGATAAAATATGGGGGACTCCTCACCCGGCTCCAGGAGAAACCCTTAGATTCGCACCAATAAAAATATTTACTCTATACCTTATGGTAAATCTTGCGAGTAACAGGTTTGTAAGTCTGAAGCATAATCTCAATGACCGCATCAGAAAACCCACGTCTAGACAGAACTAGGCGTTCAATCTCCAAGCAGTCAGCTTTAGAGAATCCAGGTTTGGATGGAGGAATGGACCCTAAATTAATAAGTTATTCCTCAGGGGTCACCTCCAAGGAGGAAGGGATGACATCCTTACCAGATACGTGAACCAGATCCTGTGAGGCGATGCAGGAGCTATTAGAATTACTCTTTTGACGAGATGCCATCATATCCAAACCTGGAAACCCCACCTGAGGGTTATCTGAGACAACACTTCCCGGAATAAAAAGTCTGTCTGGTCAGCAAATCCACCTCCCAGTTGTCCACTCCTGGAATGTGAATGGCAGACAGGAGACAATTGTTAGCTTCCGCCCACTGCAGAATGCGAGTCACCTCCTTCATAGCCAAGGAACTCAGAGTTCCTCCCTGGTGGTTGATGTAAGTCACTGAGGTGATGTTGTCCGATTGGAATCTGTTAAACCTGACTAAAGATAATTGAGGCCAAGCTACCAAGGCACTGAAGATTGCTCTCAACTCCAAGATGTTTATGGGTAGAGAAGACTCCTCCCGACTCCACATGCCCTGAGCTTTTAGAGAGCCCCAAACTGCTCCCCAGCCTAAAAGGCTGGCATCCGTAGTCACAATCACTCAGGAAGGTCTCAGGAAGCAAGCACCCCGAGCCAGGTTTTCCTGTGAAATCCACCACGAGAGTCTCTTGTTAGGGGATCCAGATTCATCCTCTGCAATAAATCTGAATGGTTTCCGTTCCACTGACTGACCATACATAGTTGCAGAGGTCTCAGATGGAACCGAGCAAAAGAAATGTCAATGGAAGACATCAGACCAATCACCTCCATACATTGAGCCACTGATGGATGAATGGCAGACTGTAGAGAAAGGTATGAAGAAAGAAGTTTGAATTTCCTGACATCCGTCAGAAAAATGTTCATGAACAGGGAATCTATGATTGTTCCTAAGAAACACACCCTTGTAGTTGGAACAAGGGAAATCTTTTCCCGATTCACTTTCCATCCGTGGGAACTCTGTATGAGATTTTGCTAGTTGAAAAGATGACGCCTGAACCAAGAGGTCATCTAGGTCATCTAGGTAAGGCACCACAGTAATTCCCTGGGATCTGACTACTGTCCAAAAAGCCCCCAGAACTTTTGTGAATATTCTGGAAACCGTGGCAAGACCAAATGAAAGTGCAACAAATTGGAAATGCTTGTCCAGAGAGGCAAACATTAGAAACTGGTGATGATCCCTGTGAATGGGAACATGCATATACACGTCCTTTTCTGTAACCCTGGGATACTATGTCCACACCCCACTAATCTGGGACATCGCGTATCCAAGCCTGCTGAAAAAGAGAAACCCTGCCCCCCACTTGATCCAAAATTGGATCGGGGGATGACCCTTCATGCTGATTTAGAATCAGAGGAAGGCTTTTTGTTTTGCTTCCCCTTATTCCAAGGCTGACTGGATTTCCAAGAGGTCCTGGATTGCTCTGGTTTGGAAGAAGAGGAGGAAGACTTCTGTCATGGATAGCAGACAGCTAAGGATACCCCCAACCCCCACTACAACCACACCCCTGTTGTTTATCAGTGGTTTTGGGCTCCTCAGAGCAACCACCATCTCTGGAAGCTTTTGGTTGCATGGTTTTGTGTTCCAAACTTGTTTAGAAAAGAGCTTGTGTATGACAAGGAAACCCCTCCAAGGCTGTCTGGGCTCCTGGAACTCCCAGTCGGCCACCTCACAACGAACACCCGCCTAACCCCTCTCAGGCTATCCAGGCTCCTGGAACTCCTGGTCGGCCACAGGACAGCAGGACACCCGCTAACTTTACCCCTCGTCGCTCCAGCAACCATGTGCCCCAGAGCTCCACTCTTTTGGGGATTAGTAGCCCCTAGGGAGGACAAGAGGTGGACAAATTACCGGAGGGGAGCTCCTTTGGGAACTGGGTGTTTTGGACACCCCTAACCCCATAACTTCAAAGGACTGTAACTCCGGTCCCCAGTAACGAATCATGCTGATTTTTGGACTGTGAAGTCTGGGGACCAAGAGCTTTAAAATGACACCCTGGAAGTGCCCGCTCCACTGGGATCACCCCGAAACTGCCACCCCTATGTATTGAGATTATGTAGGACTGTGGCTCCTATGGAGGCGCCGGTCAGTCTGGAGGGGCAGGAATGGTGGGAAAATAGTGGGATTGTCCTTTGTGTTATCAAGATGTGTGTATAAAAGGAGTGTATGTTTTACAATAAAATTAGTTCTTGATTCACCTGAAGGCTAGTCTGTCTAGTTATTTGGGTGAGCTCCAGCTAAAATCACTTTCCTGAGCTACATAGCAGCCTGTTCCAGGCAGAAGGAGGACAAGCTGGAAGAGCTACCTAGTCTGGGTAGCTGGAGTCTGCCACAGGGTGGGACCCTGAGTATTGGTGCTGTCAGGCATCAGGGGTGGCTACAGGCTGTGGTCACTTGCCAGCTACATAGCTGCAGTCGGCAGGGAGGAAGCAGGACCCCTTTTGGCGGAGCTACCCAGTCGGGGTAGTCAGGGGTATCCGTCACAACTTCTGTCCTTTAAAGTTGCTAAAGGAGCAAAAATTTGAATTCTGTTGACCTCTAGGTCTATTCTTCTTGTCTTGAGGTAGGAAAGATCCCTTTCTGCCCATAATTTCAGAAATGATATCCGCCAGACCAGGGCCAAAAAGAGTTTTACCTTTATAAAGTAAAGCTAAAATCTTGGCCTTTGAAGATACATCAGCCGACCAAGATTTTAACCACAGAGCTCTGTGAGCTAGAACAGTGAAGCTAGACATCTTAGCTCCCAGTCTAATTACCTGCATGTTCGCATCGCAGATAAAGGTATTGGCCAGTTTATGAGCTTTGATCCCATCTTGGATCTCCTCTATTGTAGTCTCTTCTGATATCAGATCAGACAGGGCATTGCACCAATAAAATGCTGCTCCTGCAACCGTAGCAATACTTGCCGCAGGTTACAACTGTAATTGTTGATGGATGTACATCTGTTTTAAGTAAGCCTCTAGCTTCTTATCCATTGGATCCTTAAAGAAACAACTATCCTCTATAGGAATGGTAGTTCTTTTAGCAAGAGTAGAGATAGCTCCCTCTACTTTAGGCACAGTACGCCATGAGTCACAAATGGAGTCAGCAACAGGAAACATCTTTTTAAAAACAGGGGAAGGGAAAAATGGAACCCCTGATTCATCCCATTCCTGAGCTATAATTTCAGACATCTTGTCTGGAATAGGAAAAGCATCCACAGAAGAGGGAGAATCATAAACTCTATTAAGTTTAGTAGACTTTTTAGGGTTGACAGCAACCGAAGGTTCAGAATCATCCAAAGTAGCTAGAACCTTACTTCAGAAGCCAAGATTAAATCTGAAATTAATTCTTCAGATTCAGAAGATTTTACCCCCCATAGTGTCAGAGTCTGAGCTCTCACCTTCAGAAGCTACTGAAGTATCCTCCTCATCAGACATTTTGGAAAGGTTGAGAAGTGCAGATTGATCAGAAACCTTACTAGCAGACAAATGTTTAGATTTCCTCTTACGCTTACCCACAGAAGGGAAAGATGACAAAGCCACAGATACTGCAGAAGTTATCTGTGCGGCAAAATCCCCTGGTAAATAAACACCGCCAGAAGCTTGAGAGAAAACAAAAGGCACAGTATGAGAAACATTTTAGGCTTGGGACGTTTGAAAAGAGAGCTAAGGCATGTTGCACACAGCATCATCCTGAGAGACACTTGGCTCAGAAGGGAGTAACTTGTCTTTAAATTTTAAAGTTTTAGCTAAGCATGAGGAACAGAACTGCAAAGGGAGGACAATTTGGGCCTCTAAACAAAGTAAGCATTTATCCATGGAATTAGAATGATCCTACCCAAAATTTCAGTAGACCTTATAACATAAATCAAAACTAAAAATACAGAGCTCAAAAGAAAAATGTCCCCTAAGAAGCAACCTCAGATTGCCTGAGGCTCCTACCGTAACAGGATTGATACCCCACTAGTAAGAGGAAGCAAGACTCTCCTCTTTGGCAGATGTTCGATGAAAAACAGCCACAAAACCGACACCAAGAGACTAACGAAACTCAGCTCCGGAATAACAGAAGTGCGGACATCACGTGAGCGGCTAGAAAGAGTGAAACTGCGCCACTAGTAAAAGCACACGTAAACACAAAAAATCGGTTCTAGCAAACAATTAAAATTTTAAAGTACACTCATAAATTATCTTTCCTCATTAACCTTTCCTGCCATAGCTCATCTGCTTACAAATAAGAAGAAAAGTAGAAATCCCTTAGATCCCTTCAGCCAAGTGAACTCTCCCTCCATTAAGCCCTTAAGACTCTCACTGTGTGTGTAAAATCAATGACAAGGTTTCCTTTAACACATAAAGTGCCAATAAAACTGCCCAAATTGTACCCTTAACCATATAAGGATAACTATGTCCCAAAATATATCCACTTGAAGGTTAACCTCAAAAGTGATGTCCTTCAGTACCTAGAAGGCAAAGGGCACTTACCTGTGGATCCAGCTGCAGGGCAGGTAACAGCTATTAAGGTGTAACCGGTACTCCACTCCCTGTCAGGGACCTGTAGTAAAAGAAAGAACAAAGTAATCAGCCCTGGCTTTCTGTAAAGGGGTAGCAAGCTAGACCCCAATCCTTGCTTGCAGGGAAAAGTACCCATAAAAGGATTAAATATCTTCAGACACCATCTTCACACATCCTCCATTGACAGAGGCAAAGAGAATGACTGGGGATTATGGGTAAGGGAAGTTACACTTAACAGCTTTGCTGGGGTGCTCTTTGCCTTCTCCTGCTGGCCAGGAGTTGAATATCTCACTAGTAATTGGCATTGTGGACTCTCCATGCCATAGGAAAGAAAGCTAAAATGTGAGCTTAGGAGCCAGCCCATTTTTGGTTTAGAACCTTGGTAGCGCTTTCTGATTGGTGTCTAAATGTAGCCACCAATCAGCAAGTGCTACCCAGATTCTGAACCAAAAATGGGCCAGCTCATAAGCTAATATTCAAATAAAGATACCAAGAGAACAAAGAAAAATTGATAATAGGAGTAAATTAAAAGGTTGCTTAAAATTACATGCTCTATCTGATTCATGAAAGTTTAATTTTGACTTTACTGTCCCTTTAACCCCTTAACGACCAAGGACATGCAGGGTACGTCCTCAAAAGAAAGTCAGTTAACGACCAAGGACATACCCTGCACGTCCTCGGTCTGGAAAGCAGCAGGAAGCGATCCTGATCACTTCCAGCTGCTTTCCGGTTATTGCAGGATGCCTCGATATCGAGGCATCCTGCAATAAAATTTTTTAGCCATCCGGTGCAGAGAGAGCCACTCTGTGGCCCTCTCTGCACCGGAGATCGGTGGCTCTTTTCGTTGGTTGGTGGGAGCCGGTATGGGAGGCGGGTGGCAGCCATCGATGGCCCTGCTGATCTGGAGGGGGCGGGATCGTGGGCGGGGATGGCCGGGGGCGCGCATGGATGCGCACACGTGCACGGGGGGTGGGGGCGGACGCGTGCACGGGGAGGGAGCGGGTGGGAACCGCTACACTACAGTAAAAAAGTGTACAAAAATGTAAAAGTGGGGACAAAAAATATTAATAAAAAAAAAAATCAGTTAGATGGTGGGGGTTGGCCTGTGGGGGGAAGCTACACTACAGAAAAAACGGCAAAAAAATAAAAAAAAACATTTTTTTTTTGCAAACTGATTACTGGCAGATAGCTGCCAGTACCCAAGATGGCCTCCAATAAGGCAGAGGGGGAGGGTTAGAGAGCTGTTTTGGGGGGGGGGGGATCAGGGAGGTTGGGGGCTAAGGGGGGATCCTACACAGTAGCATATGTAAATATGCTAAAAAAAATTATTATTTTTTTTAAAAACAAACTTTTATTTTAGTACTGGCAGACTTTCTGCCAGTACTTAAAATGGCGGGACAATTGTGGGGTGGGGGAGGGAAGGGAGCTGTTTGGGAGGGATCAGGGGGTGGGATGTGTCAGGTGGGGAGGCTGATCTCTACACTAAAGCTAAAATTAACCCTGCAAGCTCCCTAAAAACTACCTAATTAACCCCTTCACTGCTAGCCATAATACACGTGTGATGCGCAGCAGTATTTAGCGGCCTTCTAATTACCAAAAAGCAACGCCAAAGTCATATATGTCTGCTATTTCTGAACAAAGGGGATCCCAGAGAAGCATTTACAACCATTTGTGCCATAATTGCACAAGCTGTTTGTAAATAATTTCAGCGAGAAACCTAAAATTGTGAAAAAATTTGTTTATTTTTTAATTTGATCGCATTTGGCGGTGAAATGGTGGCATGAAATATACCAAAATGGGCCTAGATCAATACTTTGGGATGTCTTCTAAAAAAAAATATATACATGTCAATGGATATTCAGGGATTCCTGAAAGATATCAGTGTTCCAATGTAACTAGCGCTAATTTTGAAAAAAAGTGGTTTGGAAATAGCAAAGTGCTACTTTTATTTAGTGCCCTATAACTTGCAAAAAAAGCAAAGAACATGTAAACATTGGGTATTTCTAAACTCAGGACAAAATTTAGAAACTATTTAGCATGGTTTTTTTTTGGTGGTTGTAGATGTGTAACAGATTTTGGGGGTCAAAGTTAGAAAAAGTGTATTTTTTCCATTTTTTCCTCATCTTTTGAAAGTCCATTTAATGGCAATAAAAATGGTATATAATATGTGTGGGTACAGTAAATGAGTAAGAGGAAAATTACAGCTAAACACAAACACCGCAAAAATGTAAAAATAGCCTTGGTCCCAAACGGACAGAAAATGGAAAAGTGCTGTGGTCATTAAGGGGTTAAACAGCGATTTGTAAATGCTTGAAGTGCAAGAAGTAGCGTTATTTTTCATGCAATTAATTTACTTGTTTAACTCCTCGTACACCACATTTTCCAATTTTAGGACATTTTCACTATAATCAAATACTTTGTTTTATATCAGGCAACTTGCACTGTATTTATATGCAGAGATCCCATAGTAGTTAAAAGAAGATGCTTCTAATGCAATATGTGTCTTGACTCCTGGGATTATTTTACACAATGATTAGACAACATCTGCATACATTTATCTAAATGAATTCTAGACCACAACTGGGACAGAGGTATTTTTTTACAAACCAAATGATGTTTTTTTTTAATAAAGTCTGGCTTCGTTCATGTCAGTATGAGAAATCCTAAAGCCGCCTGCAAATTCAGTGGGATATACTGAGCTGCAATAGCATTTATTTTATTCTGCAGTTTATTCACTTACGACTAGATTTGGAGTTTTGTCGGTAAGGACCCGCGTAGCTAACGCCGGCTTTTTTCTGGCCGCACCTTTAAAATAACTCTGGTATTGAGAGTCCACAGAATCGCTGCGTTAGGCTCCAAAAAAGGAGCGTAGAGCATTTTTAACGCAACTTCAACTCTCGATACCAGAGTTGCTTACGGACGCGGCCAGCCTCAAAAACGTGCTCGTGCACGATTCCCCCATAGAAAACAATGGGGCTGTTTGAGCTGAAAAAAAAACTAACACCTGCAAAAAAGCCGCGTTCAGCTCTTAACGCAGCCCCATTGTTTGCTATGCGGAAACACCTCCTAAGTCTGCACCTAACACCCTAACATTTACCCCGAGTCTAAACACCCCTAACCTTACACTTATTAACCCCTAATCTGCCGCCCCCGCTATCGCTGACACCTGCATTTTATTTTTAACCCCTAATCTGCCGCTCCGTAAACCGCCGCTACTTACATTATCCCTATGTACCCCTAATCTGCTGCCCCTAACACCGCCGACCCCTATATTATATTTATTAACCCCTAATCTGCCCCCCACAACGTCGCCTCCACCTGCCTACACTTATTAACCCCTAATCTGCCGAGCGGACCGCACCGCAACTATAATAAAGTTATTAATCCCTAATCCGCCTCACTAACCCTATAATAAATAGTATTAACCCCTAATCTGCCCTCCCTAACATCGCCGACACCTAACTTCAATTATTAACCCCTAATCTGCCGACCGGAGCTCACCGCTATTCTAATAAATGTATTAACCCCGAAAGCTAAGTCTAACCCTAACACTAACACCCCCCTAAGTTAAATATAATTTTAATCTAACGAAATAAATTAACTCTTATTAAATAACTTATTCCTATTTAAAGCTAAATACTTACCTGTAAAATAAACCCTAATATAGCTACAATATAAATTATAATTACATTGTAGCTATTTTAGGATTAATATTTATTTTACAGGCAACTTTGTAATTATTTTAACCAGGTACAATATCTATTAAATAGTTAAGAACTATTTAATAGTTACCTAGTTAAAATAATTACAAAATTACCTGTAAAATAAATCCTAACCTAAGTTACAATTAAACCTAACACTATACTATCATTAAATTAATTAAATAAAATACCTACAATTACCTACAATTAAACCTAACACTACACTATCAATAAATTAATTAAATACAATTCCTACAAATAACTACAATGAAATAAACTAACTAAAGTACAAAAAATAAAAAAGAACTAAGTTACAAAAAAATAAAAAAATATTTACAAACATCAGAAAAATATTACAACAATTTTAAACTAATTACACCTACTCTAAGCCCCCTAATAAAATAACAAAGACCCCCAAAATAACAAAATGCCCTACCCTATTTTAAATTAAAAAAGTTCAAAGCTCTTTTACCTGCCCCAAGAAGTTCAGCTCTTTTGCCTGTAAAAAAAAAAACATACAATACCCCCCCCCCAACATTACAACCCACCACCCACATACCCCTAATCTAACCCAAACCCCCCTTAAATAAACCTAACACTAAGCCCCTGAAGATCTTCCTACCTTGTCTTCACCCTGCCAGGTTCACTGATCGGTCCAGAAGAGCTCCTCCGATGTCCTGATCCAAGCCCAAGCGGGGGGCTGAATATTCTGATTGGCTGATGGAATCAGCCAATCAGAATCAAGATCAATCCGATTGGCTGATCCAATCAGCCAATCAGATTGAGCTCGCATTCTATTGGCTGATCGGAACAGCCAATAGAATGCGAGTTCAATCTGATTGGCTGATTGGATCAGCCAATCGGATTGAACTTGATTCTGATTGGCTGATTCCATCAGCCAATCAGAATATTCCTACCTTAATTCCGATTGGCTGATAGAATCCTATCAGCCAATCGGAATTCGAGGGACGCAATTTTGGATGACGTCATTTAAAGGAACCGTCATTCGTCGTTCAGTCGTCGGGCAGGATGGATGTTCCGCGTCGGAGGTCTTCAGGATGCTGCCGCTTCGCTCCGGATGGATGACGATAGAAGATGCCGCCTGGATGAAGACTTCAATCGGATGGAAGACCTCTTCTGCCCCGCTTGGATGAAGACTTCGACCGGATCATGGACATCTTCAGCCCCCCGCTTGGGCTTGGATCAGGACATCGGAGGAGCTCTTCTGGACCGATCGGTGAACCTGGCAGGGTGAAGACAAGGTAGGAAGATCTTCAGGGGCATAGTGTTAGGTTTATTTAAGGGGGGTTTGGGTTAGATTAGGGGTATGTGGGTGGTGGGTTGTAATGTTGGGGGGGGTATTGTATGTTTTTTTTTACAGGCAAAAGAGCTGAACTTCTTGGGGCATGCCCCGCAAAGGGCCCTGTTCAGGGCTGGTAAGGTAAAAGAGCTTTGAACTTTAGTAATTTAGAATAGGGTAGGGCATTTTGTTATTTTGGGGGGCTTTGTTATTTTATTAGGGGGCTTAGAGTGGGTGTAATTAGTTTAAAATTGTTGTAATATTTTTCTTATGTTTGTAAATATTTTTTTATTTTTTGTAACTTAGTTCTTTTTTATTTTTTGTACTTTAGTTAGTTTATTTCATTGTAGTTATTTGTAGGAATTGTATTTAATTAATTTATTGATAGTGTAGTGTTAGGTTTAATTGTAGGTAATTGTAGGTATTTTATTTAATTAATTTAATGATAGTATAGTGTTAGGTTTAATTGTAACTTAGGTTAGGATTTATTTTACAGGTAATTTTGTAATTATTTTAACTAGGTAACTATTAAATAGTTCTTAACTATTTAATAGCTATTGTACCTGGTTAAAATAATTACAAAGTTACCTGTAAAATAAATATTAATCCTAAAATAGCTACAATGTAATTATAATTTATATTGTAGCTATATTAGGGTTTATTTTACAGGTAAGTATTTAGCTTTAAATAGGAATAAGTTATTTAATAAGAGTTAATTTATTTCGTTAGATTTAAATTATATTTAATTTAGGGGGGTGTTAGGGTTAGGGTTAGACTTAGCTTTAGGGGTTTAAAAATTTATTAGAATAGCGGTGAGCTCCGGTCGGCAGATTAGGGGTTAATGTTTGAAGTTAGGTGTCGGTGATGTTAGGGAGGGCAGATTAGGGGTTAATACTATTTATTATAGGGTTAGTGAGGCGGATTAGGGGTTAATAACTTTATTATAGTAGCGGTGCGGTCCGCTCGGCAGATTAGGGGTTAATAAGTGTAGGCGACGTTGAGGGGGGCAGATTAGGGGTTAATAAATATAATATAGGGGTCGGCGGTGTTAGGGGCAGCAGATTAGGGGTACATAAGGATAACTTAAGTAGCGGCGCTTTGCGGTCGGCAGATTAGGGGTTAATTATTGTAAGTAGTTGGCGGCGACGTTGTGGGGGGCAGATTAGGGGTTAATAAATATAATACAGGGGTCGGCGGTGTTAGGGGCAGCAGATTAGGGGTACATAAGTATAACGTAGGTGGCGGTCGGCAGATTAGGGGTTAAAAAATTTAATCGAGTGGCGGCAATGTGGGGGGACCTCAGTTTAGGGGTACATAGGTAGTTTATGGGTGTTAGTGTACTTTAGAGTACAGTAGTTAAGAGCTTTATGAACCGGCGTTAGCCCAAAAAGCTCTTAACTACTGACTTTTTTCTGCGGCTGGAGTTTTGTCGTTAGATTTCTAACGCTCACTTCAGACACGACTCTAAATACCGGAGTAAGAAAGATCCCATTGAAAAGATAGGATACGCAATTTACGTAAGGGGATCTGCGGTATGGAAAAGTCGCGGCTGAAAAGTGAGCGTTAGACCCTTTTTTGAGTGACTCCAAATACCGGAGTTAGCCTAAAATCAGCGTTAGGAGCCTCTAACGCTGGTTTTCACGGCTACCGCCAAACTCCAAATCTAGGCCTTAGTGTCTCTGTGGCTTTAGTGATTCACATTTTATACCAAGCTACTGTAGTTTTTGGTTTAATTTCACATTTTTCCGACAGTCATACGTGTCCAAAAGAGATGGGTGACAAAAGAGTTAGACCCCCCCAATAGAATTTCCTTCTTTATAGCTACTTATAAACATCAGCCTGAGTCACATGTGGTTTAAGGCAGTCACTAATAATAAAACATTTTTTTGTGTATGACTGGAGTCTGTATAGCTGTCATCTGTATGTGAAATGGCTGTACAATGCCCATGAGTATGTAGGATCACATGATACAAGTTAGCAGTCTGAGTATATGAGAGGATAGATAATTTAATTAATAGGAAGTGCACAGGAATAACAAACACTGAGCCGTGCCAGGGGAATCTCATTACAGGTTACCAGGGTTTGAATTGGGCTCACTGTAAATCTTTTTGAAGCCTAGCAACTGCACTGGAAGCTCAGAGTCCATGTGGGTAATGTTCTACTGTTAATGCTAAATAAATAGAAATAAGATTAATTATCAGGCATTACAAAGAGAAATATTCAGATCAACAAAATGAAAAGAAGGACATTTTATTAAAAGGGACATTAAATACTTTGAGACAGTAATATAAAATGATAAACTGTTAATATAAAAAAAACTCTGCAGTATACGTTCATTATTTATTTTGTCCCCTTTTTCCTGTAATTCCAGTCTGAAATTGTGAGATTTTCAGTTCCTGTTAGAAATGGAAGTGCAGAACACTGTTATGTTCCACACAGCCATTGGTTGCACACTCTAGTGACCTATTTATAACTGTCTCTAATTGGTCACAGCAGAGGAGGTAACCTAAGTTACAACAAGGCAGCTCCCATTGTTTTATAGACACTAAGGGGCATATTTATCAAGCAGTTATAAAGCAGCGGTCACAAAGACCACTGCTCCATAACCTGTCCGCCTGCTCTGAGCAGGCAGACAGACATCGCCGGAAATCAACCCGATCGAGTATGATCGGGTTGATTGACACCCCCCTGCTGGCGGCCTATTGGCCGCGAGTCTGCAGGGGGCGGCGTTGCACCAGCAGCTCTTGTGAGCTGCTGGTGCAATGCTGAATACGGCGAGCGTATTACTCGCCGTATTCAGCGAGGTCTGGCAGACCTGATCCACAGTGTCGGATCAGGTCCGCCAGACCTTGATAAATATGCCCCTAAAACTTTACACTTGTTTTGTCAATATTTAAACAACTAATGATACTTTAAAAAATACATCTACATGTTATTCTCAGACTAATCTTTTCTTTGAAAGCATAATTTTGTCTGGCAATAATTTAGTGTTTAATGTCCCTTTAATGTCTAAAATAACACAAACTAATACTAAACTGTGGACTTTTTTTTTTTACTTACTTGAGCAAATGCTGTGCAACAGAAGAATGCGCAACTAGTTTCCCATTGTACAATGCTTGTGACGCCCAGTTCATAATTAAATGGTGCATACGATACTGCACAGTAAGCATCCTTACTGCAGAGTCACCAAACTTCTCAACTGCACGTTCCATCAAACTGAGAGCAAGACCATCAGCAGCGGCCCTAGTGAGCAGAAATAAATGACAAGAGTATGTTTTTACCGGCTGTATAATAAAACACAATTATGGTTTAACATACCAGGAAAAACAAAGGTTGCACTATAGAGACCGGTATTTTTTATAATAGACATGTCATGAATCAGAGAGACCTAAGTTTGCAATACTAAAGAAGAAGGTGCTTAAAGGGATAGTCAACTCCAAAAAGTTATCCTCATGTAAAATAGAACCAAGCTATTGAAGTCATATTTGTACCTAATAGGTGATGATGATTAGGACAGTCTGGGGAAGGGAGTATAGAGACATATTGGGCAATTCATTGGGGTCTATAAAAAGGTTAATAAGCCCTGGTTTAGATACCTGTAAGCGCAGTCACTGGACATGTTTTTGGATACTTTGACAGATGATTTTCTTTCAAACAAATGTGAGAAATACTTTTACTGTGAACCAGTTTTAGAAGTGAGCGTGTACGAGGCTCTCATAAGCCAGACAAATAATAATAATACTACAAGTAAAATGAGATCTGAGATTGGAAATATAAACCACAAAAAGCACAAATTAATCCCAGATGCAAACAGCTAATTAATACAGAAAACTGCAAAAAAAGACAAGAGTTCTTTTTATGAAGCTATTCAGTGCCCTCTGAGACCAGTACAGACAACTGATGCTATTATGTTTTTAATATAAGCAAACTTTATTTAATTGGGTGATATGTTCCAAAAAAAGCCTTAAAGGGACAGTAAAGAAAAAAATAAATAATTGTGATCCAGATAAAGCAAGCAGTTTTAAATGAGTTTGCAATGTACTTCGGTTATCTAATTGGCTTTGTTCTCTTGATATTGTTGCAAGCGCTGCTGACAGATGGCTAAAGACAAGTGCATGCTCCTGAACTCACCAAGAGAACTAAGCAAAATTGATAACAGCAGCAAATTGAAAATATAACCCCAAACTTCACAGCTTTCCTAGGACGGACCCTGTATTTGGGGTGTCACATGATCTGGTTACGCACGGCTAACTCCTCAAAGCGAGGAGGAGCGGCATGTGTGGAAGGGCACAGCAGAGTTTGGCTTTGCTTGCTTGAGCAGTTATAATTTACTGGTAACACACGAGAAGCAACTGACCTAGCGCTAGATTTTGAGTGGAGAACAATTTATCGATTGCGCGTTAACTTCGCTAGATGGATGATTTTTGCACGCGTCGGGTTGCGCTCATATTACAAGTTGAAAACAAAAAGTTTACACTCAAGTGTAAACCCAACGAAAGCAAAGCAAAATATTGCAATAACTTCTCCCATAAATGTCAATGGAGCGGGAAAATTAAATAAATTAGTCTTTGTCAAGCTTGACAAAGAGCTTGACAAAGACTAATTTGAAACGCGTTGCTCTATGGTAAATTACTCCTTAGACGGAGCTTAATATATATCCCGCATAGAGCCGTTTGAAATACCGCTGTGAACGGCGCTTCTGGATTTTGGCCACGGCACCTCTGACTGTTTGAGCTAATCATATTGGCTTATCGGTCTAGAGGGTTATTCAGTGAGCAGCCGTATCTTTGGTTATTAGGCTCCAGGATTGCGGATGGTATAACACGTTGTAATATTTGGCAATATTATTGTAACTTGCCTTAAGAACTTTGCACGTTTTGAATTTGGAGTACTTTGATCCCTTTTGAGATATTTCAGAATCGGAATAAAGTATTTTCTAAGGGCATGTTTTCATCACAGACTTCAGCTTTTTAAAACTGAGAATATCTTTTGTTTCCAGGAGATTTGCGACTACGGAGATAACATTTACAGACACTCAGGATTAAAAAGACTTTGTGAAAGACTTTTTGGCCTCCTTGGCCATATGGGACATTTTTATAACCTTTTTTCATTTGTTTCACACTGTTATGAATATTTTATGTAATTTATGTGATTTGTTTTTCATTTACTTATAAGGTCGACCTTAAATGTATTAATAAATGTTTATATTTTTTCTTGACCATATTATATATTAATGTTGCATTTACCGAAATCTATCATTGCATCAATTCTACTTTTTATTAAACACATAAATTATTTGATGTTAGCTTTTGATTATCCTACTCTTATTTAGATTGGGGTCCTTTATTTTTATCTTTAGAGCTGAAATAGGTTATTTAGATTGCAGTACTGCTAGGCAATTGTGGTTTATTTTCTGCGTTTGCTTTCTGTTACAGTATATGTAGTTACATTTTATGCTATCCAATACAATTACACTTTAGCTCTTATTTGGAGCGCTCCGTTTGATTACTTTATTGTATGAAACTAAAATTACCAACCTCAAACTCTTGCAAATAGAAGCCTCGTTTACTTCTAAAACCATTTTTTATTTATCGTTGATAACGTCATGCAATCCAGCCCACTATTTTAGCACCTATGTGTATGTAAACATAAACCAATCGTGTTCGCCACTTATGCATATAATTATAATACAAATTGGTCCACGTTCGTATGCGCACAAAAACGGAAGAAATAGCGCTTTCTTATTTTGTCCTACTGACGCCGTAATACCCTGCACTTCAATGGGAATAACGAATGCGCATTTGAAATCTTAATCGATGCTATTGTGTATCCAGGCTTTCTACGCTAAAACCCAAAAATATAATCCCTCCCGTCCTTATCTTTAGCTTAAAATTCTGTGTCGGAGCAGGTCTGGAAGGGAGTGACGTTGTCAATGACATTGTACAATCTTGTGCATGCGCTGTTAAAAATTTGGCCGCCATATTCAAACTGCGGTTTGCACACAGGATTGGATAGCAGCGGCAGATACCCATGGAGTGGGTTCGGAAAAATTAATTTATTAGAAATAAGATTGCGGCGAACAGGTAGAAATGTCATACTGACATCCTATGGCAAATATGTTTATAACAAATAAAATAAAAAAACAAAGCTAAATTACATTGAACTTACAGTGATCCTTTAAAGTCTATGGGAGAATATGTTAACACTGTTGCCATACTGTAACTTTGTTTTTTTGAGTGTATCGGGTTAGTGCGCAAGCTAATTTTTTTTTTTTTATGTTTAACTCGTAATACGCGCTGCATTCAATGTGCCCAAAAAGCTGCGCGTGAGTTGGAGCAATAAATAGCGATCCACTCATAATCTAGTCCCTAGTGTGTAGAGTAAGTTGCAGTCATTACTAATGAGGAATATTCTGGATGAACTTAAGAAATGTTTGCTTGCTAATGTGTATGCCGTATTCTATGAACTTTAAAGGGCTTTAATGACTGGACTATTAGTTTTAGGATCAATGCAAATATGAAGATAGATAAAGACATTACTTTGGTGCAGGTAAAAATGTATTGTAGATAAAGTATATACATCTTATTCATTGCCATGTCATACCAACTAAAGAGATCTGACGCGCTTCCTGCGCCACCCGGCACACTTCCTCAGAAGTTTAGGACTATGCCTGGGTAATTTTATAATAGTGTGTTCATTTCTTTTTTCTCTCTTTTTTTAGTGCTAGTTTTGGCAGTTTTGCTTGATATACTTGAAGATATGATGTTTTGTATCTCTTTGTGCTAATAAAGCTTATTATTTAAAAGGGAAGTGAACCCCTCTCTTTTTCAGGATATTAGTATTTTAATCATGTTGTCATTGGCTAAATAATACCATTGTGAATCACAATTTTGCAATTTTCATTGATTTTTCTTTAAAGTTTTTTTTTTAATTTTACAATCTATCCAACACAGTAAAGTTTTATATTGACATTACTGTCCTAAGGTGTAGACTGTCCCTTTAAAACCAACATTGAACAATGTTTTTTTTCCTTTTGTTTCCGGGATATCTGAAGCAGAAGACCCTGTGTTTATGATACCATCACATGCTATTCTGCTATATTATAAAAATTGGGAATTACTGTACAGATCGATCATCTTACAAACACTTTAAATAAGACAATAATTTAGAAGGAATCAATAAACAATAATAAACAATGTGAAGAAAGAAAAAAAAATCTGCAGTTTGCTAATGCAGCCTTCTTACTTGTGAGATATGATTGTGGGTGGTAGCTGTTTATGATCGCCAGCCAAAATACACTTTTTAGCCTGAAGCAGTGATATCCAGCAACTTGCCTCTAATGCCTGGGCGCACTCATCAATCACAATCAGATCAAAATAATTATCAGGAAGCAATTTCAAAGGGCCGTCCGGTGAAGCACCTGGCAAAGGAAACCATTTTTAGACAGATCAATGTGCTTACAACTCAGTAATTTAGGAACGGACAATTATTGGTAATTAGTATGGAAATGCACTTTTCAAAATGAAACGCTGTATCAAGATGGATGACCGCCAGAATTCTGAAATTGTTAGCCTGCAGGGAATACATTTACTCAGTTTAGGTCTTGTGTCTTAAGGAAGGGTAATAGTCGTGTAAATGTTATGTGGACCTGTTCCAATAGCATCTATTATGCAACTTTAAAGGGATATTCAAATGCAAGTGACGTCCTAATTCATTAGATCATGTAACTTTAAAGGGGTTAAACACAAAGGTACATTTCTGCTTGAGACCTGCATGCATTACAGCTACCAAGCAAGACACAACTGGCCAGCCAATAAGAAGCAGCATTTAATCGCAGGCACCATTCTGAGCAGTTGCTGCAATGCATTGAACTCCAAAACAGGACTTTATTTGATTCTCTCTGTTGACATCCTCCGGAAGTAGTTAATTTTGTCTACAATAAATGTATATTTTGGTTTTGTTTTTAAAATGATTTTATTGCAAATAATAAAATGAGTTCACTGTTAATCACTGTCATTGTGTACACATTTTACACATAAGATCATTTTCCAAACTATAAAATAAACATAGGGCTCCATTTATTAAATGTCGGCGGCCATGATTCACTACCACAAATCATTGCTGTGAGCGGACAACATATGCTGTCCGTATTTAACATTGCACAAGCATTGCAGCTTTTGCCCCCATAGAACCTATATATGTATGTAATGGGGATGTACATGTGATGGGGGTGTATGCACCTTAAAATTTTTGATCATCTGCAACACTGTCCCCCCCCCCCCTACAACCTAGGACAAAAGACTCCCAGTTTGATAGAGGTGCAGTCCAGCTTCTAAAAGAGGGGTCACATGTCCCCTAAAATGCACGTAACCAACCTGAATGTGATGATCACCAGCATCTGGTAGAAGGTAAATATTTACTAATAACATCTTAACCAAAGTGATCTTCTGCACTACACAGCTACAGAAAGACTGATAAGGGTACAATTGTCTCTTTCAGAGTGAATGATGGGTCACACATCATGCAATATGCAGGTGATCAGTGTATTAAAGTTGATCCCCTATATCACTAGATACCAGGGAGGATTTTATTAAGGTTACAAGGCTTTTTAGAGCCCCCTTTGTATGTATAATCTACAGAGAAGTACATGGCATCCAGTTTTGGTAGACGATTGCCATAAGAAAGGCAACCACCCAACTAATGGATTTAATCCTGAGCCTAATACTATTTAACATAAATGCTGACAGAGACTATAAAAAGCTCGAGTCACCTAAAGATTAGACATATCAAACACACCTAATATTACAGGGTGGAATCCCCTCTATCGAATGAGAAGTCTCATGTAACTAGGTAGCAGCGATTGCCAAAAATGGTTAGCTAGATACAATATAGTTTGTCCTAGGCTCTAAAGAAGACCCTAGAAACCTCATCTTGCCACCATATTGGGCAATTGTTTTCAAATAGAGTTCTCGCTCACCAGAGAGGTCTAATGTCCACATAAGTAATCAATGATCATCATATCAGGTGGAATCATCATATAAAATCAAATGCATAATGGGACATAACCACAAGGGCAGGACCCTATCTCGCATTCATTTTGTTCTAAAAAAAGTTAAGACTTGGATGATATGTTATTCTATAACACAACAGAGATGTCTTTTAATTACAAGGTGTTAACTGGCCCTTTAAAGACACCATAATAAGTCCTCTCATGAATATTCAGAAAACGTTTATTTAATTTAATGTTATTTAGTGTTTAAAACTATAATCCATACACATAACATGTAGATGAGAAACACACCCAAAAAATGATATCACCGGCTACAATGCATATTTTATTTTAGAAACTGTATAATAATAATGGCCTAGATTTGGAGTTTGGCGTTAGCCGTGAAAACCAGCGTTAGAGGCTCCTAACACTGGTCTTAGGCTAACTCCGGTATTTGGAGTCACTCAAAAAAGGGTCTAACGCTCACTTTTCAGCCGCGACTTTTCCATACCGCAGATCCCCTTACGTCATTTGCGTATCCTATCTTTTCAATGGGATCTTTCTAACTCCGGTATTTAGAGTCGTGGCTGAAGTGAGCGTTAGAAATCTAACGACAAAACTCCAGCCGCAGAAAAAAGTCAGTAGTTAAGAGCTTTCTGGGCTAACGCCGGTTCATAAAGCTCTTAACTACTGTACTCTAAAGTACACTAACACCCATAAACTACCTATGTACCCCTAAACCGAGGTCACCCCACATCGCCGCCACTCGATTAAATTTTTTTAACCCCTAATCTGCCGACCGCCACCTACGTTATACTTATGTACCCCTAATCTGCTGCCCCTAACACCGCCGACCCCTGTATTATATTTATTAACCCCTAATCTGCCCCCCACAACGTCGCCGCCAGCTACCTACAATAATTAACCCCTAATCTGCCGACCGCAAAACGCCGCCACCTACATTATAGCTATGTACCCCTAATCTGCTGCCCCTAACACCGCCGACCCCTATATTATATTTATTAACCCCTAATCTGCCCCCCACAACGTCGCCTCCACCTGCCTACACTTATTAACCCCTAATCTGCCGAGCGGACCGCACCGCTATTATAATAAAGTTATTAACCCCTAATCCGCCTCACTAACCCTATAATAAATAGTATTAACCCCTAATCTGCCCTCCCTAACATCGCCGACACCTAACTTCAAACATTAACCCCTAATCTGCCGACCGGAGCTCACCGCTATTCTAATAAATGTATTAACCCCTAAAGCTAAGTCTAACCCTAACACTAACACCCCCCTAAATTAAATATAATTTTAATCTAACGAAATTAATTAACTCTTATTAAATAAATGATTCCTATTTAAAGCTAAATACTTACCTGTAAAATAAATCCTAATATAGCTACAATATAAATTATAATTACTATTTTAGGATTAATATTTATTTTACAGGCAACTTTGTAATTATTTTAACCAGGTACAATAGCTATTAAATAGTTAAGAACTATTTAATAGCTACCTAGTTAAAATAATTACAAAATTACCTGTAAAATAAATCCTAACCTAAGTTACAATTAAACCTAACACTATACTATCATTAAATTAATTAAATAAAATACCTACAATTACCTACAATTAAACCTAACACTACACTATCAATAAATTAATTAAATACAATATGTACAAATAACTACAATGAAATAAACTAACTAAAGTACAAAAAATAAAAAAGAACTAAGTTACAAAAAATAAAAAAATATTTACAAACATAAGAAAAATATTACAACAATTTTAAACTAATTACACCTACTCTAAGCCCCCTAATAAAATAACAAAGACCCCCAAAATAAAAAATGCCCTACCCTATTCTAAATTACTAAAGTTCAAAGCTCTTTTACCTTACCAGCCCTGAACAGGGCCCTTTGCGGGGCATGCCCCAAGAAGTTCAGCTCTTTTTCCTGTAAAAAAAAACATACAATAACCCCCCAACATTACAACCCACCACCCACATACCCCTAATCTAACCTAACCCCCCCTTAAATAAACCTAACACTAAGCCCCTGAAGATCATCCTACCTTGTCTTCACCTCACCAGGTATCACCGATCCGTCCTGGCTCCAAAATCTTCATCCAACCCAAGCGGGGGCTGGCGATCCATCATCCGGTGGCTGAAGAGGTCCAGAAGAGGCTCCAAAGTCTTCATCCTATCCAGGAAGAAGAGTAGATCCGGACCGGCAACCATCATCTTCCAAGCGGCATCTTCTATCTTCATCCGATGAGGACCGGCTCCATCCTGAAGACCTCCGACGCGGACCCATCTTCATCCGGCGACGTCCAACTGAAGAATGACGGTTCCTTTAAGGGACGTCATCCAAGATGGCGTCCCTCGAATTCCGATTGGCTGATAGGATTCTATCAGCCAATCGGAATTAAGGTAGGAATATTCTGATTGGCTGATGGAATCAGCCAATCAGAATCAAGTTCAATCTGATTGGCTGATCCAATCAGCCAATCAGATTGAGCTTGCATTCTATTGGCTGTTCCGATCAGCCAATAGAATGCGAGCTCAATCTGATTGGCTGATTGGATCAGCCAATCGGATTGAACTTGATTCTGATTGGCTGATTCCATCAGCCAATCAGAATATTCCTACATTAATTCCGATTGGCTGATAGAATCCTATCAGCCAATCGGAATTCGAGGGACGCCATCTTGGATGACGTCATTTAAAGGAACCGTCATTCGTCGTTCAGTCGTCGGGCAGGATGGATGTTCCGCGTCGGAGGTCTTCAGGATGCTGCCGCTTCGCTCCGGATGGATGACGATAGAAGATGCCGCCTGGATGAAGACTTCAATCGGATGGAAGACCTCTTCTGCCCCGCTTGGATGAAGACTTCGACCGGATCATGGACATCTTCAGCCCCCCACATGGGCTTGGATCAGGACATCGGAGGAGCTCTTCTGGACCGATCGGTGAACCTGGCAGGGTGAAGACAAGGTAGGAAGATCTTCAGGGGCTTAGTGTTAGGTTTATTTAAGGGGGGTTTGGGTTAGATTAGGGGTATGTGGGTGGTGGGTTGTAATGTTGGGGGGGGTATTGTATGTTTTTTTTTACAGGCAAAAGAGCTGAACTTCTTGGGGCATGCCCCGCAAAGGGCCCTGTTCAGGGCTGGTAAGGTAAAAGAGCTTTGAACTTTAGTAATTTAGAATAGGATAGGGCATTTTTTTATTTTGGGGGGCTTTGTTATTTTATTAGGGGGCTTAGAGTAGGTGTAATTAGTTTAAAATTGTTGTAAGATTTTTCTTATGTTTGTAAATATTTTTTTATTTTTTGTAACTTAGTTCTTTTTTATTTTTTGTACTTTAGTTAGTTTATTTCATTGTAGTTATTTGTAGGTATTTTATTTAATTAATGTATTGATAGTGTAGTGTTAGGTTTAATTGTAGATAATTGTAGGTAGTTTATTTAATTAATTTATTGATAGTGTAGTGTTAGGTTTAATTGTAACTTAGGTTAGGATTTATTTTAAAGGTAATTTTGTTATTATTTTAACTAGGTAGCTATTAAATAGTTCTTAACTATTTAATAGCTATTGTACCTGGTTAAAATAATTACAAAGTTGCCTGTAAAATAAATATTAATCCTAAAATAGCTACAATGTAATTATAATTTATATTGTAGCTATATTAGGATTTATTTTACAGGTAAGTATTTAGCTTTAAATAGGAATAATTTATTTAATAAGAGTTAATTAATTTCGTTAGATTAAAATTATATTTAATATAGGGGGGTGTTAGTGTTAGGGTTAGACTTAGCTTTAGGGGTTAATACATTTATTAGAATAGCGGTGAGCTCCGGTCGGCAGATTAGGGGTTAATAATTGAAGTTAGGTGTAGGCGATGTTAGGGAGGGCAGATTAGGGGTTAATACTATTTATTATAGGGTTAGTGAGGCGGATTAGGGGTTAATAACTTTATTATAATAGCGGTGCGGTCCGCTCGGCAGATTAGGGGTTAATAAGTGTAGGCAGGTGGGGGCGACGTTGTGGGCGGCAGATTAGGGGTTAGCGGTGTTAGGGGCAGCAGATTAGGGGTACATAAGGATAATGTAAGTAGCGGCGGTTTACGGAGCGGCAGATTAGGGGTTAAAAATAATATGCAGGGGTCAGCGATAGCGGGGGGCGGCAGATTAGGGGTTAATAAGTGTAAGGTTAGGGGTGTTTAGACTCAGGGTACATGTTAGGGTGTTAGGTGCAGACTTAGGAAGTGTTTACGCATAGCAAACAATGGGGCTGCGTTAGGAGCTGAACGCGGCTTTTTTGCAGGTGTTAGGTTTTTTTTCAGCTCAAACAGCCCCATTGTTTCCTATGGGGGAATCGTGCACGAGCACGTTTTTGAGGCTGGCCGCGTCCGTAAGCAACTCTGGTATCGAGAGTTGAAGCTGCGTTAAATATGCTCTACGCTCCTTTTTTGGAGCCTAACGCAGCCTTTATGTGGACTCTCAATACCAGAGTTATTTTTATGGTGCGGGCAGAAAAAAGCCGGCTTTAGCTACGCGGGTCCTTACCGACAAAACTCTAAATCTAGCCGAATGTTAGCTGTTATACTGTAGCTATAGGGAGTATTATATTAAGCACTTTTAAATGTGATATTAAACATACCTATGTGTTAAACAGCCATTTTACAACAGACCTTTAAATTGAGAGATAAAAAAAAAGCAGGAGCTTTAAAATTGTCTTGTAAATCTGATCCGTAGGGAACCTACGCAGAAATAGTCTATCAACGTCTCACACCGCAGTGTCTATAAACTTCCAGTGTGATTAAGATATAACACATTACATACAGCATAGAACCAGTACCTTAAAAAAAAATCACAGTACTTCAATAGCAGTAACAGAAAAAAGGATCCTGATGAAATTCCATAATACTTATACTAATGAAAAAATGAAATGCTCTTATTTGTTCCATCAGGCTATTTTTGCACCAGTGTCCTTTGCAAACTATGAGATTAATTTTGTACACAAAAACATAGTAAAATATCTCAGTTTTTTTTTATTCCCTAATGACTTCAAAGCAATTCCAATCAATAAGAAAAAAATTGAACATTAAAATCTGTTTGAAATAGACAACAATATAGTAGCAAAATCCAGTTAAAAGGTCTTGATATTTAAAAATGTTTTTTGTTCCACCGAAAAAAATAGTTTTAAAACATATTATATGGCTTTATTTAAAAAAAAAAATGGATATTGCTGTGCTGAATAAACCAACTTTTTAAAAATTAAAGTTGTCTCTATCAGCACCTTAATTTTACACAGCTTTTATTTATTTTATTTTTATTTATTTTTTTATTGCAAAAATTGTTTTGAACATATTTAACAATGGGTTCTACATATACATAGTCAGATAGAGCATAAAATCTTAAAGGGATATGAAACTCCATTTTTTTCTTTCGTTATTCAGATAGAGCATGCCATTTTAAGCATCTTTCTAATTTACTCCTATTATAAATCTTTCTTCTTTATCTTGGTATGCTTTGTTGAAGGAGCAGCAATGCACTACTGGTTTCTAACTGAACACATGGGTGAGCCAATGACAATCGGTATATTTATGAAGCCACCAATCAGCAGATAGAACCTAGGTTCTTTGCTGCTCCTGAGCTTTCCTAGATAAACCTTTCAGCAAATGATAACAAGATAAGGAGGCAAATTAAATAATAGAAGTAAATAGGAAAGTTGTTTAAAGTTGCATTCTCTATCTGAATCATGAAAGAAAAATTTTGGGTTTCATGTCCCTTTAAGAGACTCACTTGCATTCACTAAACACACCATTAAAAACAGTGATCACCTGCTCCATTACAAAGCGAATTCTTGTACAGAGCCCCTATCTCCTCCTCTGATTGATTTAGTAGGGTAGGAGACTCCCTGTGTAAATTTAATTTTAATTGAGAGGTCCTATCCCTTCTAACCTTTGGGTGATCACTTGCCCCAAGTTTACACCTATAGGGCCAGATTACAAGTGAGGCGCAAACGATAGTGTGTTTTCGAAAGCATTTTCCATTTACGCTTCAATTATTACCGCGCTCTCAGATGTTTTCCAACACTAAATATTTACACAAAACACATCAAAATTACATTACAAAGTACAGTTACACTCATAATAACACTATATAATAAAATTATATTTTTAAAAAATGCACAAAAAAGTTATAAAGGCTCAAAGATATGAGATCTCGGGTGTTAGAACAAAAAAAGCCTCCAAAGGACTTTAACATAGAGATACATACAGATACATTGCTAAAGATGTATTTGTATGTATATAGATATGAACTGTGTATTTACTGTACTCTCTCTCTCTCCTATATATATATATATATATATATATATATATAGGACACTGAACACTGACAGACAGCTGCAAAGTTCCCAGCAACACAGGCAGTTAACCCCAGAGTAGCCTGTATGACAGGTCTGCAGGGAAGCATTACAAACATTATCAACACAACACACAAAAAAACCAGCACATGCCAGCAGATTCACAGAAATGTTTAAAAGCAAAACTGGGGGTAAGTCAGTTACATTTGGCGCCAAAGGATCAAGCCCAGGACCACAACAAGGTCTCCCCTTCCTGGGACCCTAAACCAGCACCCACACAATGCACACTTTCAAACAAACCAACTGGGAACCTCCCAGGGTGACACAGGCTTTTGTAACCTCCCCTATACAAAACACAGGAATGGACCTCACTCACAGACTGGACTGGGTATACATCCTAAGCCACAGCAAACTCCACGGCCCTGAACACTGACAGACAGGCAGTTAACCCCAGAGTAGCCTGGGTGACGTTATGTTATGAACATTGGAATATGAAATATTCATATTTTCATGTTGGGTTAGCGCAATTGCAATCATATTTGCGCGAGAGTGTGTGTTAGTTTCCCCCCCCAACTTTTTATCTCCATTGACTTCTATGGGGAATATCTGAACATGCACACGATATTAAATGTTCAGATTTTTGCGCTAGTCAGGTTACCACTTGCGCAAAATATGTTTTTTTTTACTTGTAATACAAGCGCAACCCGACTAGCGCAAAAAGCTGAACTCTAGTGAAGGGCGCCACTTGTCATCTAGCCCATAGTGTTTTAAGAGGCGGTACTTTTAGAGCCCCCATTCCCATTTTTCCATAAAAAAGAAAGGGGTATAAGTTTAAAAGAGGGGACGCTCCTCTTTCCAGTGTGGGGTCTCATACCACTGTCTTTAGTAGGTGTTAAGCATAAAATGGGAGCAGTGACGCCAAAGAAGCCTGTAACTCCTAAAGGCACACACAATACCCTCCACATGAAATACGGAATTACCCGTTATCAAATGAGGGGTCTTGTGCACCTTTAAATATCAGGTGATTGTTCTAGAAAAAGCAAAAGGGATGCTAGCACTCTGAAATATGTGCTGCAACAGGGCTGGCATAGCTTCCAACCATCCCATTTTTCTTAGGATTGCCTGCCTTTTAAGTGAGTTGCTTGTTCTATTTAGTCTGAATTAAATTAAATATTGTGTGTTGTGCACTACTCCAACCAAAGTGGGCACTGTGGCTTACGATTTAACTTCATTGTCTCTAGTCTTAGTTACTGTATGTAGGTTTTTCTCTAGGCTTATTTTTCTGTGCTGAGTGCTTATCTGTTATTCTGAAGTTTAGCAATGTATAGTCAGGTAAGGGGGAGCCAGGAGATGTGTAATACCTGTCAGGGTATCTGTAAATAGCATTAAATAAACTACATATGTATCAAATACATTTTGGTATTTCAAATCAGCTAATGTCTCCTCTGACATGAATTGTGTGGGCTGTAGTCATAACAGACCAACCCCCCCTCTTCTTGGTTAGACAGGAAAGAACAAAAGATTTAGACCTTTGTATAGATAAGACCAATGGGCCACTTCAAAGTAAATATTAGCATTATGGAACCCTCAGATGTGTATAACCATATATGGGTTTCCTGCCCAAAATGGATAATAGATTTAAAGACCCCCTCACTGCTCAATACATCTAAGAGAGAGACAAAGGGAAAATATTTGGTTCAATTAGTGAAGATAGATAATTAACCAAGCCAGGATACATCATGGGATGTTGGAGACAAGATTCTCTACATAAGTCAGATAAGCAAACAGAAATTCTGAGAATATAGTAATTAGCACAGGCCTGTTAATTGCCCCTGAACCTCAGATACACATCTGTACTGGCTAGCAGAAACACATGTTTTGTATTGTAACTTTGAAATTCATGTTAAAGTACAACATATGTGTCATTTTCAGTATTGTATAAAAATGTATGTTTGTGGATCTAAGAAGCAGTGCCTAACAGTAACATATTAGATCAGTATTTGCTGAACTTAATAAGTAGCTGTATAGTAAATGTAAATATATAAGTCTGAGAGATTGTCTGTTTGGATAATATTAAATATGAAATGATTTGAGTATAAAGTCATATAAGTTAACATTCTCTACACCCAGACTATATTAACAACATATATGTATTGATCTGAAACATACTATATTGGACAAATGTCTGCTGTATTGAATAATAGCTGCATTGATAGATGTATAAATGTTTGACTCATTTCAAAATAACAACATCTGTTTCTTTATTTTTCAGACAACAAGATGTCCTATGAATATTGGTCATAAACATGAGTCCATGCACTCAAAAATTATTAGAAACATGAAATATACTGTATTCATATTAAGATACAATACAATGCCAGGATGTTGAATGCTACGATTCTGTGAAGAGAAATAATTAACAGTAAATTGCTTACTAGTATGATGCTAGAAGTATACTCATATTTAGTCTCTATATATACATGATACAGATGCAGAAGGGTTATTCATTTAACCCTTGCTTGCTTGGATTGGTACTGTAAAGTTATTATTCCTATGTCAGTCGTGGTTAAGAGAAAGGGAGTAGAGGAGGAGTTTGATGATTTAACCTGCACTAAAGGGCTGTATGTTAGCAAATTAATAATTGCACTGTTGCTTGCATATAACTTTGTGTTTAAACCATGAAAATGAATTAAACACATAATTAAAGTCATCTCCAGAGCAGCAGTGCACTACTGGGAGCTACCTGAACACATTTGGTGAGCCAATGACAAAAGACAAATGTGTATAGCTACCAATCAACAGCTGGCTTCCGGTAGTGCATTGCTTCTTAGGAGGATATGTACATATTATTTTCAACAAAGGTACCCAAAATGAACAAAGCGTGAGAAAAAAGTGAATTTAAAAATGACATGCTCTGTCTTAATCATGAAAGTATAATTTATGTCCTATCCATTTAAGCAATCAGTATAGCTAAATTATACTACTAGTATTTTACATTTGTTTTGAGGAGTATTTGAGTGGGCGGGGTTATGCATTCTATAAATAGGCTTGTCTATGCTCAAAAGTGTGCCTGGAATTTTTTTTTTTTTTAAATGTTGGGAACTATGGACTGATTCTATTTTAGTCATTTTTTGTTTGGCACTGGAAAAGGTTTAGTTTAAAAAAATATTTGCATTTGTAAAATAAAACAGCTTGGAGAGGGGATGGGACTAAGTGTAAATAACAATATATTATGTAATTACGGTAATATTTACATGTCATAACACAGCTTATAAATGAAACCTAAAGGTAGTTTTTACTGTTGTATACATAGTACCATCAGATAGTCTATATTTATTTAAAACAATAACTATTACCTATCATTTGCATTAAGAACACAAAAACCAAACCAGAGATGCAAGGAGAGAAGATTCTGCAATTTTTAAACATTTTATTTAAAAAAAAACAACTAATAATAATAATGATGAAATGTCTGGATTTTAGAATAATTCTGGATTTTGGAATTCCAATTTGGGGATTTGAACCTGTATTATCAGACCCCCACATATAAAAGAGTGAGGCTTCATGATTAAAATAAGGGGTTTCATGTTTTTATAACTATGATGTGATCGCTATAGTACAAACGATAACCCAGCAGTAACCGCTAGTCTCATTTTTTGTATGATGTTGCAGCTGATGATAATCCACATTTCCCTATAAGAATCAAAACAAATGCTAGAACAAGGTAAATGTGAAAGTATATGATATTTTGTGACATTTTACACAGGATGACATTTTGTATAACTATTTTATGCTTTTTACATATTTATTTATTGCTGTGCTGAGTGAGTTTGTCCAGGGGTAGGGACATGGATAAATTGGAAATCAGAATTTTGAGTAATTTAAAATCTATGCAATATTTGTAAGGTTAAATATTTTATACCTACTTGGTTTTTTTTTCATAAAATGTAAGAAGGTGCATAGTGACAAAAATAATAAATGTTAATAAATAATTTGAATTGCACAATTTAGGCATTAAATCTGAAATGCTGCTGTTTTGGGAAAGTGAACTGATGTTAAATGTAAAACAATAAAATTTGGTTTTGAAATATTTAGGTATTTTTGCAGAAATAGCAGACTAAAGTTATTTTCTAAAAATGCTTAAACACGAAAGTCAAAATGAACCTATCGTGATTTTTAACCAACTGTGAATATCTAGGTATTCTTTTTTTTTTACAAAAAGATACCAAGAGAACAAAGTAAATTTAACATTGTTTAAAAATTCACAGTCTGAATCCTGACCATTTAACATTACAATTGAACATGAAAAAGCCAAACAAACAGCCAAGAAACACTACTCAAAAATATCAAAGCCTTTTTTTCAAGGATCTGACTGAATTCAAAAAGAAAAACTCCTTTTAAAAAAAAGTGTTTCCGGGGCGACAGTAGCAGGCATCCAGCGATCCCAAACTTAAGAGACCAGGGCTGCAATAATCATGACGAAGACACGCTAGAGTATATTGCTCGAGGTGTGACGCATCACGAATTCCATAACCCGCCGGAGCGTTGCACGGAATAGAAGAAGAGAGCAAAGGACAAGAGAAGGAGCGATAACTTCAATCTAGTACCTCGAACTGGAGGTAACTAATTTCTGTACCTCTCACGCCAGATATCCCAGCAAAGAGCTCCCATATTGAATTACAGTGCGCAACTCACAAGGCCCAAATACTGCCAACGGAGAGGTGAACTAAGCGCCACAGCATAGACCGACTGCAATCGGCTGCAAAACAACTAACACAGACGCCAAAGCTGGCAATGATAAAGAGTTACTAGGGATAGAAGGGACACTATTTATCCTTACACCCTAGAAGTGGATCTGGCACTAGGGAAAGTATTTTAGCTCTGGAACAACAACTGTACCCTTGTATGAGTTACCCTCCCATCACTATAAGGCTCCTTTAATATACAGTAAACATTGGGTACAAGGCAAACCCAGAAAAGAAAATACTTAACTATAATAAATCAAAAAAGAAAAGCCTCTATACAGGTTGTGAAGAGACCTATTTATTTAGAGCAAAATAGAAACAGCCTTTTATATATATACGCAATGAATAATAAAAGACTACCCAAATCCACTAGAACACCTAAAGTGACAGGTCCGAAAGACAGCACGGTGGAACAATTTTCTCACCATCGGGCACAAAAGCCAGAATGGACAGGGAAACTGATAATTCATCAGGACAAAGGGCCACTACACAGCATAGTACCTTTGACACCGAAGAAGCGAACACACCAGTGCCTAATACACTTCTTTCTTCACTAGCGTCCAAACAGGATGTAGCCGATATCATACGCTCTTGCATAAGGGAAGAAATTGCTGAGATCAAACAAGATCTCCATACCATAGGCAATAGGGTGGAATCCTTGGAGGAGTATTCAGACAATTTACAAGAGGAAATTAGTATTATACAAGATACAACGCACCACACGACCATGATGGCTGAATTATATGACAAAATTGAAGACCTTGAAAATCGGAGCCGCGGGAAAAACCTCAGGATAAGAGACATACCGGGAACTGTGCTCCCCAAGGACCTTCCAACATATTTACCAGCCCTTTTCGCCCATCTAAGGAACACCGCAGCAACCACAGATATCCCGTGGGTCAGAGCCCATAGGGCACTAAGGCCAAGACCTCCAGACACAGCACCTCCGAGAGACATTATAATGAAATTTAAAGAATTCACTGTGAAAGAAGACATTCTAAACCTTTCACGGAAAAGCCAACCTGTGAAATTCAGGGGAGTGGTACTCCAATTTTTTCAAGATTTGTCCCAGCGAACATTGCAGAGGAGAAGGGAACTAACAACACTGACATCCCTATTACACCAAAAAAGGTGGGGTTTCCCTTTTAATTTATATGTCCTTCACGGAAACAGGAAAATACTGTGCAGATCTGTCAATGAAATGGGAGACTTCTGTTCAGCACTGGACATTGAACCCCCGAAGATGCCTGATCCAGAAGACTTCCAGCAACCACCCAAGAAAAAATCTGCCCAAATAGACCCCAATAGATGGCAGCGAGTGAACTCCGGAATGGGGGAAAGAAAAAATGCCTTCTAGGCAATCTGCCTCACCAATAAGGGACATTGAACAATGATACATCTACCAAACCTGCACTCTATTTTGAAAGGTAGATATATTATATATAGTTCACCACATGCTCCAGATGGGTAATATCACCATAGGTTGCACTCTGTTGAGGTTGAAGGTTTAAAAGTTAATTAAATGTTTCTAGTATATACTTTCACATTTAACGTCTGGCTAATGCCACCCATTGTTTTACACTGATCTAATGTATGTGATGAAAGGCAACAGTTAGACTAATATAATTATGCTTGTTTATGAGCTGGTTTTTACCCTCTATTTTGTTTTTCTGCTAACGATAAGATGCAACTAAGACCTTTAAAAAACATACCATTAGGGTATACCCACTTTGTTTACATAGGTTTAAAAGTTTTTATTTTTAGACTGGATTTAGCAAGTTTATTTTATTATTGTTATTTTTATTGAATGTCATGAACAGTATGTCACAATGTCATTTGTTCTCCTCTCATGGTAATTTGACTAAATACTATGTATATAGAATGGTCATTTCAGGAACTCCCATATCACTACATAGGCCTAGGGAACACATAAATGGCACACATGAGTAGAAATATTGTTTTAGAATCCCAAAATGCAAAGGGCCTCAACTCAACACAAAAAAGAGCCATGGCATTATCAGACCTTTCTAAAAGAAAGGAGAGTATTCTCTTTTTACAAGAAACACATTTCCTAAAATCAAAAGAACCAACATTTCTGGGGGGTAACTATACACAGCACTATCATAGTTCGGCTGCATCAAAAAAATGTGGAGTTAGCATTTTATTACATAGAGAATGTACCATTCAAACATATACAAACAAAGAGTGACCAGGAGGGCAGATACCTAGGAGTGTTTGGCCTACTGTATGGCATACCGACCACATTAGTTAACATATATGCACCAAATACGAAACAGCTACAATACTATAGGAAAACGTTTAATCGAATATTAGACATATCACTGCTGGTCGGGGGGGGGGGGGATTTTAATCTGCCACTGAACCCTCTTCTGGATTCCTCTAATCCAAGAATAGGCGCACCCACAAAAACTATCAGATATTTGGGGAAGATGATGAGGGATTGCAATTTGCACAATATATGGAGATTCATATACCCCAACAAAAAAGATTATACCTTCTTTTCAAACCTACACCATACTTACAGCAGATTAGATTATCTACTCACGAATGCAGATGGCCTTGCGCTCACACAGACTACAAAGATCCCACACACGAGTTGGTCTGACCACTCGGCAATCATAGCACAATTTAAATGGCCCAACACACCTATCCACCCATATATATGGAAGCTAGACAACACGCTATTGGGCTCCGTGATCACATCAGAACAAGCTGAAAAAGCACTAGCAGAGTATTTTGTTTTTAACTCTCTGGAAGAGAGTGATCCATACATGGTGTGGGAAGCACACAAGTGTTTCATGAGGGGGGAGTTCATTAAGATGAAATCAAATTAATAAGGAGACTAGAAAACAATATCTAGCCTTGTCCCAATCCCTAGCAATTATAGATTTTAAACACAAACAAGATCCCAAAGATTAAAAGCTGTATATCCAATTACACAATACAAGGAAAAAATTACAAGATCTACTACTCCAAGATTATAACCTAGTAGCCCTTAGAACCAAACAAAAATTCCACTTTGAAAGCAACAGAGCAGGAAAACTTTTAGCAAGTTCCGTAAAGCTAAAAAAACTCAAAACCTTTATACACACAATCAAAACGAAGACTAATGCACCAGTGCATACTACCCAGACATACTACACCAATTTGAAGCCTATTATAATGACCTGTATGATATCAAAAATACTGAACAATGCCCGTTACCCCCGACAGACTTGACCTCATATTTAATGACTATGGACATCCCCCAATTAAAGCAGGAGCAAAAAAAACTTCTAGACCTCCCTACCTCAGAGTCTGATATCAAGTCGGCCATCATCCAACTGAACATTGGCAAAAGTCCAGGTCCAGACGGCTTTACTGTTAAATACTACAAAAAAAATCAAAATATACTGGTACCACATTTACAAAAAATATTTAATAAAATCGACATATCTCGGTTTTACCAAAACCAGGGAAATCCCCAGACATGCCCTCAAATTTCGACCGATTTTGTTATTAAATGTTGACATAAAGATATACGCCAGAATCATTGCAACACGCATAAACAGAATATTACCACAACTAATACACCTAAACCAAGTAGGCTTTTTACCCCATCGCGAAGCACGAGATACCCTCAAAGTGCTTAATCTTATAGATTTTGCACAGACACATCACATACCTAGTGCTCTGTTAGCAGTTGATGCCGAAAAGGCCTTTGACCGGATGAATTGGTCCTTCCTCAAAGCCACCCTGACAGGATTTTGACATTATATTCCAACCCAACAGCCCGCATTAAACTTAATGACTCCCTATCAAATAAAATAAACATTCGAAATGGGACACGCCAGGGATTCCCCTGTCCCCGATTCTGTTTGTCCTAGCCATGGAAATACTAGCATCAAGGATAAGACAAAATGATGCCATACATGGATTACAGATAGGAGCCAACCAATATAAAATGTCCCTATACGCAGACGATGTTCTACTAACACTAACGTTTCCAACCAGATCCTTGAAAGCTCTTAAAATCGAATGCGACCAGTATGGTACCCTTTCATATTATAAAATAAACACTACCAAATCGGAAATCTTGGGCATGGCAGTGCGGGGGCAGAACTACAACAGATTAAAAACACATATCACTTCTCAATACAACGTACATCCATTAAGTACTTAGGGATCCAAATAGCAAGGAAACCACAAGAATTATTCACACTTAATTACCATAAACTATTCAAAGACCTGCAGACAGACTTACACAACTGGAGTCCAAAGCCCCTATCGTGGCTGGGACGCATACACGCCTTTAAAATGACCATACTGCCAAAAATTCTCTATTTATCCCAGACAGTACCCATTCATCTACCAGAATCATTTATTACATCTCTTCAGAACCTCTCCTTAACGTTAATTTGGCACAACAAACAACCCAGAATTGCAAAATATATTATGTTCAGGGATCGAGAAAACTGTGGTTTGGGGGTACCAAACCTCTCTTACTATAGGATAGCGAACCATATGACACGCACAATAGACTGGAGCAAACATACAGATCATAAAGAGTGGGTTAAGCTAGAACATACTCTATCAGAATGCACGAGTTTCAGCAGTTGCTGCTGGCTTCACAAAACTAGGCGACAACTCTCTCTGCAGCCCCCAAACATTACTTTAGAAACCATTAAAACATGGGATAAATTGCTCAAAGAAAAAAAAAGAACTCTCTAGCATCCCCTCTCCACTCACACCCCTTTTCTCTAAACTGGATTTACCAGCACTAAAGAAATTACCAAACCCAACTATAGCAAACATTCATTCACACATTCTGGTATATGCAATATTGAATAAAGGGAGATTACTACCAGAACCAGAGATAAAGGACAAATTACCCATCACAGCACAACATTGGTATACACTCTTCCAAAAATATCTCACTTTATACAAAGTAACCTTCACAAACAAGACCTAATTCAACCTCTGTTGCCCTTTGAAGCTGTCAATCTCCAGGACCTTCTAGAAAAGGTCTCTCTCTGTCTTACAGAATATTGATAGCGCTACACTCAAAAACCTTAACAAAATACATTAAAACCAGGGAAAAAGAACTCAAAATTGCAATACCTCCTAAAGATTGGCAAATCATATTTAAACAAATGGGAAAATCACCTTAGTCTATGAGCATCACAGAAACTAATATGAAACTTCTAACTAGATGGTATTTATACCCGGGAAGGTTATGCAAAATGTTCCCAAACACTAGTAAGTTATGTTGGAGGGGTTGCGAGCAAAACTGTACATTAATACATATTTGGTGTAGTTGCCCCCACATCGCCAGTTACTGGGAAGAAGTGCTGAGTGAAATATCACTGGTAGTAGCACAAAACTAAGAACTAGACCCAGTGACATTTATACTCAATAAACCACCAAAATTGAAATGCCACATTAGACTAGCATTACTCTATACTATGATCAGTGGAGCCAAACAATTGATTCCCAGACTGGGGAAAACACTGCGAATACCCACAATTTCAGAGTTGAGACAAGACGTCGCTAGATTATTATCACTAGACAAATACCACTACCAACAAACAAACCAAACAGATTTATATCAACAAATATTATTCTACTGGGAAGGATATATAGCTTCATTAAAACAGGCTTAACAATATTGCGCCATCTAACCACAGACTCCCTAAAATGAGCCATAGATAGCATACACATGTAGTAACGTAGAAGGTGTGAAGAAAGCACAGGCATAGCAGGTGTGCTTATCCCCTATTGACCTGATGTTAGGAGAAATAAGCGGGAAGTAGAGAAGTAGCCAAATGGCGAGTTTTAAAAGACCTATCCTGAAAATACAATATGATAACATATGACACGAACAACGAGTTATTTATAGCGTTGTATGATTTTGACTACTTTTTGAATATTATTTTTTGTTCTTGATTTACGTTAATTGTATTACTAATTATTTGGATTTCATTGTTATGTATCATTTTACTTTCAATAAAGTGTTTCCAGCAACTTTTCAAATACTGGTGGTAAATGTTCCCATCTAAACTATAGGGGAGATTTTTTGTGGTATGAATGCATTTAAAAATGTGTTGGGAAAATGTGTAATTTTGGACTTTTCATACAATCGGAATGCGTTTGAATTGTGAAAACCTACAAATACCCATGAGACGCACTTCTCAAGAGAACTATAACTGGCAGGATGGGATCACAGTTAGCAAGAGACACTAGAGTAAACATTTTATATTCCAGTGAATGAATAAGAGCATTTTATTTTTATATTTGAATGTCCCTTTAAATGATATTATTATTAGGAAGTGCAGAGCATTGAGTGAAACAACATCACTAACCAGTATTTGTTGCAAGGATTACATTAGCGAGCTTTAATGTCTCCACCATCGCTGTTTCTTCCCTCTCCTTTAATTCTTTTCTGAGAGCTTTGATTTCGCTTTTAAATCGGCCTTTCTCCTCCTTGTGGTGCAGCTTTCGCATTTTTGCCTTTGAAATGAAAGCAAGAAAATAGCTTAATGACTGTGGGATCCTCAAGCTTTTTGTTATAGCGAAAATTGTGTTTCATGTTATTTATACTTTCCAACAACAAAGGAAGAAATGTAGACTGTCATTAGAATTGTATCTGCTAAAAGCTTTTTATAGGTGTGAAAATCTCAGTTCCATATTCCATTACTGTTTCCTATTGATTTATATGATATCCAAATTAAAAAGAAAGAATATATATACATATATATATATATATATATATACATATATATATATATTAATCAATCATAAAAGTTAGTTTCTTGATACTTTTAACACGTGTTTAGTTGTGTGAATAAAAAACATTTAGCAGTGCATTGTTAAGAGGAAATAGCTTTATGGAATACTGTACTTACAAAATTTTGGTCAATATCTTTTCGAATATCGGCCACAATTTGCGAGTTGTCACTGCGAGCCAATGCAGCATCAAGAGAGTAATATTGTAAGGATTCTAGAAGACGTGCAGGGTGACCAAGACGTAGGATCTTCTCTTTGTATGGAGCCAAACGTTCCACCAGATTGTCTACGGCAACATTAGAAGGAGCGCAGCAAAGGACCTTAGAATATGAATAAAAATAACCCATTTATTATCACAGTAATAAAGTATTACTGTTTTCCAGAAAGGATGTGTGTGGTGTATGTGATTTAAAGGGACAGGCTTGAAAATGATTACTTATAAATGTATATACATATATACTGTACCAACTGTCTACTTCACTTGATCAAGTTCCATAGCTCTTCATCCTCTGCAGTCTGGTATTTTAATCCACTAAAACTGTTTTTATATAAATAAACGAAAATGTCAGCAGCAAATATTACTTTTATTTCAGAATAAAGATATAGACAATGTTTCCTGCTAATGCCCTAAGTCATGTTGTCAATTGTAACTTTAATTTGAAATAAATGTATTATTTGGGATATTGGCGAGTGCTGCGACCTCACTTGTGCACATAGGGCTAGATAACTGGGATTAATACCCAAGCAGATGTTCTATGTTACAGAAAGGGTGGGACAATTTCTGGCAGTTCCTATTTAGCTGACACTGTGGCCTGAAAGACTTTACTGCCAAAAGCAGTTTGCAAAGAAGAAAAAACATCAAAGCGATAAAATTTGGAAAACTTATGCAGAGAAGACCATACTGTAGCATTGCAAGTCTGCTCCAAAGATGTATCATTTAAAAAAAAAAACCCACAAAGTTGCAACAGCCCTAGGAGAATGAACTGTTAGACACTTAGAAGGTGACTCTGCTGCCACCAAGTAAGCCTTGTGAATCTCTATGGAGCACTATTTATCGCTTCCGCTTCCGCTTATGCTCGACTTCGGCTCCTTGCGCTTTATTTTTAACCCGACGTTAAAGAAAAGTTGAAGTCGAGCAAAGTCAGCATGTGAACAAAGTTAGAATATTGCCACCACGTTAATGTACTCCCCCAAAGACTTGGATGGAGAGAGAAAAGTGGGGGGGAAATACCCATAGCCACGCGCTAAACTGAATTGCCATAAGCCCCCTACTCTAACAACCCCTAAACTGCCACAACCCCATCTCAAAATACCCCTCTACACTATTAAAGGGACAGTCTACACCAGAATTTATATTGTTTAAAAAGATAGATAATCCCTTTATTACCCATTCCCCAGTTTTACATAACCAACACAATTATATTAATTTACCTTTTACCTCTGTGATTACCTTGTATCTAATTCTCTGCAGACTGCCCCCTTATTTCAGTTCTTTTGACAGACTTGCATTTTAGCCAATAAATGCTGACTCCTAGGTAACTTGAGGTGCATGAGCACATTGTTATCTATATGGCACATATGAACTAATAGCCTCTAGTTGTGAAAAACTGTCAAAATGCATTCAGATAAAAAGGCAGCATTCGAAGGTTAAGAAATTAGCATATGAGCCTACCTTAGTTTAGCTTTCAACTAAGAATACTGAGAGAAGAAAGCAAAATTGATGATAAAAGTAAAATTCAAAAGTTTTTTAAAATTACATACCCTATCTGAATCATGAAAGTTTATTTTTGACTAGACTGTCCCTTTAACCCCTAAACCATCATACCCCCACATCGCAAAGTACCACTTTACACTATCAACCCCTAAACCGCTGCAACCCCATTGCAAAACACCCTTACACCCTAGTACAGTACTGTATTTAGAAAGGTAATCTATGTTGTTTTAAATAAATATACAGTAGGTTATTATTTGCATTTTAGACCACCAAAAAAAAAAAAAAAAACTGACACAGGCAGAGAATATTGCGACTTACAGGCAGGCGGGGAAAAAGTAAATTTTTATCATTTTTGGTTTTAAAATAAATATTAATTAAAAAGTTTGGATTTTAGAACGTTTGGATTTTGGAATTTCAGATTTGGCAATTTGTACCTGTATTTGTATCTGTAAAATGGGACCAAGTGTAAACAACAATACCTTATGTCATTTAGGCAACATTTGCATGTCATATTACATCCTACACTTGCAACCTAAAGTTGTATAATGTTTAATGCTTTTGTATACATAGTAACGCTAGAAAGAACAACACTGTATGCAGAAAGGTAATAATTATTTTTTTAAATAGACTCTTATTTATATTTAAGAATATAAAAACCAAAAAGACACAGAAGGTTGTGACTTACTGTTGGGGATATTTTAATAAATTGTATTAATTAGAAAGTCTGGTTTTCTGAATAATTCTGGCATTGAGGATTTGTACTGAAAAAAAAACCCCCCATAATTAATTAGAAATTCACAGTCTCCTCCTGTTTTTATAAAGTCTTATCAATAGCTATATACCTTTCTCTGTTTTGAGCCCTTTAGTAAGTTCTTCTCCCCAAATAATGTACTTCAAAAAGCCAACACTTATGCATGCACTTTAAGGGATACTGATCCCAAATATTTTCTTTCATGATTCAGATACAACAGCAATTTTAATAAACTTACTAATTTACTCCTATTATAATTTTTTCTTTGTTCTCTTGGTATCTTTATTTGAAAAAGCAGGAATGTAAGCTAAAGAGCTGGCCCATCTTTGGTTCAGCACCTGGGTAGCGCTTGCTAATTGGTGGCTAAGTGCACGGATTAAAAGAACAGTGTGGCCCATTTAAGGATTCAGGGGACATATGTGGCCCCTTGAATGCCATACTGTGTTTAGACTCAGTGTCTAAAAAAAAAAAATAACTCTAGCTGGAGATTGAAGAGTACCAAGGAATATAAACTCAGTTTGTATTCCATAAATGCCCATGATTCAAACTAATTATTTAAAGTTGAGGCCATATAATATCGGTAAGGTAGTAAACAGAGACGCTTGAGACAAGCTTGGTCAAGTTTATATGTAACATCTATAATATGAAATCCACACCCAAAAAAACCTAGACCAAACAAAACTAATTATACAATCATCCAATCTGGCTTACGCCCCCAACACACAACTGAAACTGACCTCATCAAGGTTACTAACAATCTTCTTTCTGCTAAAAGTGACGGCTACTACTCTACCTTTCTTACTTGACCTCTCAGCTGCGTTCAACACAGTTGACCATTCCCTCCTCCTACAGACCCTCAGCCTTATTGTTCTCTGTGACAACGTTCTCTCTTGGATCCACTCTTATCTTTCTCTCAGGTCCTTTTCAGTGCCTCTTTCGGTTGGAGCACCTCAAGGCTCTGTCCTGAGCTCTCTACTCTTCTCAATTTATACTTTCTTCACTGGGTAAACTTTTCAATAGCTATGGTTTCAACCAGGGCCGCCATCAGGGGGTGACAGGGGTGACTACTGTCAGGGGCCCAATGAGCCAGGGGGGCCCCATGAGTCAAGAACTAAAAAAAAAAAAAATCACCCATAGAAAATACAAAACATGTTTTGTATTTTCTATGGGTGATTACATCCACCTGTGCACCCCTTCTTTGTTCTCAGTTTGTTTGGCTTTGTGAGCTTGCATGATGGTGTGGCTGTGTTAGGGACTCAGGCAATGGAAAGGACCTTGACGTGGTGCCTGAGCTTTCCCATTTGGCCAGATGCGGTAACTAACCTTTCCATTTGTGATTTTATCTTAGCTGTGAGCTAGCTGGTGAGTGCTGGGTGTTTCTATGTGTTGTATTACTTTTTATTTGTAATCCCCCTTGTTTCTTGCACCCATTCCGGACTGGGGTTAACTGCCTGTGGCTCTGGTGACATCACAGCTTTTTTGGAGTGCTATTTAGCACCCAGGGCTGGATGTTGCTGAGTCACAGGATGTGTACCTGATCCGGTCTTGGAGTGCAGTTCCCTTCCATGTTTTGTATTTTCTATGGGTGATTGCATCCACCTGTGCACCCCTTCTTTGTTCTCAGTTTGTTTGGCTTTGTGAGCTTGCATGATGGTGTGGCTGTGTTAGGGACTCAGGCAATGGAAAGGACCTTGACGTGGTGCCTGAGCTTTCCCATTTGGCCAGATGCGGTAACTAACCTTTCCAGTTGTGATTTTATCTTAGCTGTGAGCTAGCTGGTGAGTGCTGGGTGTTTCTATGTGTTGTATTACTTTTTATTTGTAATCCCCCTTGTTTCTTGCACCCATTCCGGACTGGGGTTAACTGCCTGTGGCTCTGGTGACATCACAGCTTTTTTGGAGTGCTATTTAGCACCCAGGGCTGGATGTTGCTGAGTCACAGGATGTGTACCTGATCCGGTCTTGGAGTGTAGTTCCCTTCCATGTTTTGTATTTTCTATGGGTGATTACATCCACCTGTGCACCCCTTCTTTGTTCTCAGTCTGTTTGGCTTTGTGAGCTCGCATGATGGTGTGGCTGTGTTAGGGACTCAGGCAATGGAAAGGACCTTGACGTGGTGCCTGAGCTTTCCCATTTGGCCAGATGCGGTAACTAACCTTTCCAGTTGTGATTTTATCTTAGCTGTGAGCTAGCTGGTGAGTGCTGGGTGTTTCTATGTGTTGTATTACTTTTTATTTGTAATCCCCCTTATTTCTTGCACCCATTCCGGACTGGGGTTAACTGCCTGTGGCTCTGGTGACATCACAGCTTTTTTGGAGTGCTATTTAGCACCCAGGGCTGGATGTTGCTGAGTCACAGGATGTGTACCTGATCCGGTCTTGGAGTGCAGTTCCCTTCCATGTTTTGTATTTTCTATGGGTGATTACATCCACCTGTGCACCCCTTCTTTGTTCTCAGTTTGTTTGGCTTTGTGAGCTTGCATGATGGTGTGGCTGTGTTAGGGACTCAGGCAATGGAAAGGACCTTGACGTGGTGCCTGAGCTTTCCCATTTGGCCAGATGCGGTAACTAACCTTTCCAGTTGTGATTTTATCTTAGCTGTGAGCTAGCTGGTGAGTGCTGGGTGTTTCTATGTGTTGTATATATATATATATATATATATATATATATATATATTACATTCCAGTTTACTGTCCCTTTATGCAAGGACTTTCCAGATGCAAGGAGGCATTTTATCTAAGATTTTTACATCTGCATAAAATGTTATACTCTTAGACTAAGATTGCTCAGTGTTTGAAATGAGACAGGTTAACTTAAAACTGTTCAGTTTACACTACAGATGACTTAATTTTGAAATACATACCAACAAGCCTAAATCCTGCATTTAACCAGATCTAATGGTATGAGTACCACAGCTTATGGTCCCACCAAGACCATATAGAGTACAGCATTTTCAAAATCCATAAGTACAGCTGACAGCTGGGAAAATTTGTACACTATATTTGAAGTGGTGCTCTTGGTTGGGGAAAATGGGGACAAAACAAACAAACAAACATATGTCAACCTTTTAAAGGTACTTTTCTTCATCTATCCATCTACCCAGCTCATTAATGTACAATTTTGAATTCACAGAATTATTTTTCTTTGCACATTTACAAATATGATTCTTTAAAAAGTGATCTCTTAATTTCTAAAATTTTTTTTAGCATGCATGTCACACACTGTTGATTTAGGTGATGCAAGGTGCATAAATGTTTCCTCCTGTGAGTGTTTCTGTGGGTGTCTGTGTTTATGTCTTTGTGCTTTGGTTTGTGTCTCTATGAGTGTGTATGTATTTTTTATCTGTGGGTCTCTCTGTGGGGGTGGGTGTGTATGTCTTTGAGCTTTTTCTGTGGGTGTCTCTGTGAGGGTGTGTGTATGTTTGTCTTTGTGTATTTTCTCTGGATGCCTCTGTGAGGGTGGGTGTGTATGTCTGTGTTTTCTGTGGATGTCTCTGTGAGGGTGTGTGTGGGTATGTATGTCTGTGTTTTCTGTGGATGTCTCTGTGAGGGTGTGTGTTTTATGTGGGTGTCTCTGTGAGGGTGTGTGTATGTCTTTGTGTGTTTTCTGTGGATGTCTCAGTGAGAGTGTGTGTATGTATGTCTTTCTGTGTTTTTTATGTGGTTGTCTCTGTGTGTGTATGTCTTTCTGTGTGTTCTGTGGGTGTCTGTGTGTGTGGGTGTATGTCTTTGTGTGTTTTCTGAGGCTGTCTCTGTTGGTGTTTCCTTGGGTGTATGTGCAAGTTTGAGTTTGTGTGTGTGTGTCCATTGTCTGTTCCTTTTTAGGACATTTTGACCTTACTACTAATTATTCACATCTTTCTACAAACTTTGAGACTAACAAGACCTTTCCGGAAGTAACCAATCCACCATTTAACCTTTAAATTATTGTTTAGGCAGTTCAGGGCCCTTCCTTTCAGCCACTGCATGCTGTTGTCATAATTTAGTTGTCATCTTCCTTTACAAAAAGATAATCAGAACTCCATATTTTGTTTTTTAAATCTCCTTTTTTTTTATTTACAAAACTATAGTTTACCTCATTACTTGTCAGGTCAATGTAAACAAGTGCTAAGTGTCTGTTTGGGTGTCTGTATCTGAGTGTGTTTCTTTGCGTGTCTGCTAGAGTGTCTATATGTGAATCCTTATGTGTGAGTTTGTTTGTGTGTTTCAGTGTATGAGTGTGTCTGTGTGTGTGTATGTTACTACCTTTACAACATTTACAAGTTTAAATAGACAATTAAGAATAAAGTGCATATAAGTTTTAGTCACTTGGTCAAAAATTGCACATGTCAAAGGAGGGGGGGGGGCCTGATCAATGAATGAGTCAGGGGCCCCGAAATTCCTAGTGGCGGCCCTGGTTTCAACTATCACTTCTATGCTGATGACACCAAGATCTACCTCTCCACCCCGGCTCTCTCTTCCTTCTCACTTCAGCAACTGCTTATTTGGCATTTGTTCCTGGATGACCTCTCAAGAAAAGATTAACATGCCCTAGCTCCACTCTGATTTCTCACTTCGCTATCACTGTTGACAGCATCACTATCTCCCCATTACCCCAAGTCTACTGCCTCTGAGTACACTTGAATCCAACCTGTCCTTCATTCCCCACATTCGCTCTGTATCTGCTGAACCGCTCTGCGAGTCCTTTAACTGGCTCCCCATACAAAGCAGATTTAAATTAAAAAATTTCACAATGACCTACACAGCCCTTACCAATGCCACTCGCCAGTACCGTTACTAATCAACAAATACTCCTGCCCACCCAATCAGATCCAACAATGATCTGCTCCTCGCATCTTCGATTATCTCCTCTTCCCATGCTAGACTGCAGGACTTCTCTCGTGGGGCACCTACCCTCTGGAACGCTCTCTTTCACACTGTAAGACCTTCTTTTAAATGCTCCCTAAAAAAATATTTTGTTCAGGGAAGCCTGTCACTAAACTCAGTAACAAATTAATCCTAATTACCTAATAACTGTCCTTATCCAACTCTGTATTAACATCAATCTCACTCTGGCAGTCCTAGACTCCTGTTTCTCACCCTCCTACCCTTCTAGATTGTAAGTTCCCACAGGAATAGGGCCCGGATCTCCCCCTGTATGTGTTGTCAAATTTTGTCTCTTTCAAGTTTTGTATCATTGTTTTATTTAAACAAATTGTACCCATGGACAGCACTGCAGAATATATTGGTGCTTTATAAATAAAGTATAATAACAATAATAATAATCAAACATCACATGGACACGTCAAATTGATTCAAAATAATGGAAATCACAACCTCAAAAATAATAAAAATAAGAAACAATTATAAGAAATAATAAAACAATCAACATTCATATCTGTTTAGCAAAAAGCATTGCAGCCCCCAAAAAGGAAGACAACAGGATTCGGCAGCTATGTGAGACTGCTGTTCCTGATTGGCTAACCGGCAATGACCTGAGCACGAGTTGGCTCCAAAGTGTTTACCTGTGTGCTAAACCACTTATGATGTTAAACACATAGGCGCTAGGGTCAGTAAAGCAAAAATGTCACCCTCTAATTCCATTGTAAGAAATATATGTAATGGTCTTTATGTTCTAATCACAAATACATTATTTCAAATTGTTTTCTATTTGATGAAATAAAAAAATCCGACTAATGAAATCCTCTTCAATGTTTTACAGAGAATTACGAAGCCTTAAAAGGCTTATTAAAAACAAAAAGCAACATTGTGAAAAGTTCCATCTGATCAAACATAGCTACTGAGAGATTTCTTTTTCTCACCTTAAGTCCTTGCTTCACAGCTTGGAGGATAATTTCCACAATAGTTGTAGTTTTACCGGTACCCGGAGGGCCATGAATAATGGATAGTTCTCTTTGACAGAGAGAAAACTCCACAGCTTCCTTCTGTGACTCATCCAAGGAAGGATTATAAAACTCCAGAGGGCCTGAGGGTTCAAGAAAACAGCTTCACAATGAGATTTACAATGAATAGCGTTGTAGCTAAACAGATTTAGACTTAGGGTACAGTTTTATCTCAGCCCTTTTTAACAAACAATTATAAAACGGGCAACAAACTAAATATTTTTCAGTTGTTTTTAAGCTGAAAAAAATAGGGATATAATGATAAATTTTGGTGTTAAAAATTAGACAATGTCAATAATGTGGATATATATCTCTCTCTTGGTATCTTTTCTTGAAAATCAGGGACATACGATCAGAACATGTACATGTCTGGAACAGTTTTGCAAGAAGGTTATCCATTTACAAGAGCACTAGAGAGCAGCACTATTTCCTGTTATATAGAGCTACAGACACTTACCAAGGTATCTCTTCAACAAAAAATATCACTGCAATAAAGCAAATTTGATAAAAGAAGTAAATTGTATGTTCTGTCTGAATCACAAAACAAATCCTTTTAAAATGGCATGAGGAAGGGATAAGATCCCGAAAACAATGCCTGTTTGTTATTCGCCTCTGATTATTAATAAATCATTTTCTGCTGTCACCTTGAAATGAACCCAGCACTGAAAATTTGGAGCTGTGCTGAAACCTTATGATAAAGAAAATATTGATATAATTATGGGCACATACATTTTCACAAAAGGGGTCAAACACTCACTATTTGTGCTGCACTAGTCTTGTTTTTGACTGGTTGCCAAGAAGTGTAGCTCCCATTAGGCTGACAGGGTAGATGCAGGGCCACATGGTTTGGTCTAACACCTAATGTGGGTATGCGGCTGCAGAGTCATGCGGTCTGTTCTGAGGTCTGAAGAGGGCATGTAGCTTAGAGAGATTGCAGGGTCATGGGATGTGTTCTGAGGTCAGAAGAGGGCAAGTAGCTTACAGATACTTCAGGTCATGGGGTCTATTCTGAGGTCTGATGAGGGCATGTGTAGCTTACAGAGACTGAAAGTCAAGGGGTCTATTATGTCTAATAATGGCATATAAAGTTAGAGAGATTGCAGGGTCATGAGGTCTATTATGTCTGATGAGGGCATGTAGCTTAGAGAGACTGCAGGGTCATGGGGTCTATTATGTCTGATGAAGGCATGTAGCTTAGAGAGATTGCAGGGTCATGGGGTCTATTATATCTGATGAAGGCATGTAGCTTAGAGAGACTGCTGGGTCATGGGGTCTATTATGTCTGATGAGGGCATGTAGCTTAGAGAGACTGCAGGGTCATTGGGTCTATTATGTCTGATGAGGGCATATAACTTAGAGAGATTGCAGGGTCATTCGGTCTATTATGTCTGATGAGGGCATGTAGCTTAGTGAGACTGCAGGGTCATTGGGTCTATTATGTCTGATGAGGGCATGTAGCTTAGAGAGATTGCAGGGTCATGGGGTCTATTATGTCTGATGAGGGCATGTAGCTTAGAGAGACTGCATGGTCATGGGGTCTATTATGTCTGATGAGGGCATGTAGCTTAGAGAGACTGCAGGGTCATTGGGTCTATTATGTCTGATGAGGGCATGTAGCTTAGTGAGACTGCAGGGTCATTGGGTCTATTATGTCTGATGAGGGCATGTAGCTTAGTGAGACTGCAGGGTCATTGGGTCTATTATGTCTGATGAGGGCATGTAGCTTAGAGAGATTACAGGGTCATGGGGTCTATTATGTCTGATGAGGGCATGTAGCTTAGAGAGACTGCATGGTCATGGGGTCTATTATGTCTGATGAGGGCATATAGCTTAGAGCGACAGCAGGGTCACGGGGTCTATTATGTCTGATGAGGGCATGTAGCTTAGAGAAACTGCAGGGTCATGGAGTCTATTATGTTTGATGAGGGCATGTAGCTTAGAGAGACTGCAGAGTAATTGGGTCTATTTTATGTCTGATGAGGGCATGAAGCTTAGAGAGATTGCAGGGTCTTGTGGTCTATTATGTCTGATGAGGGCATGTAGCTTAGAGAGACTGGAGGGTCATGGGGTCTATTATGTCTGATGAGGGCATGTAGCTTAGAGAGACTGGAGGGTCATGGGGTCTATTATGTCTGATGAGGGCATGTAGCTTAGAGGGACTGCAGGGTCATGGGGTCTATTATATCTGATGAGGGCATGTAGCTTAGAGAGACTGCAGGCTCATGGGGTCTATTATGTCTGATGAGGGCATGTAGCTTAGAGAGACTGCAGGGTCATGGGGTCTATTATGTCTGATGAGGGCATGTAGCTTAGAGAGATTGCAGGGTCATGGGGTTTATTCTGAGGTCTGATGAGGGCATGTAGCTTAGAGCGAGAGCAGGGTCACAGGGTCTTTTCTGATGTCTACGTGAAGAGCAATGAAATGTGAATTATTCATATTTTCATGTTGGGTAAGTGCACTTATGCAATTGGCCGGTTTGCGTGCGAGTAGAGTGTTAGTTTTCCCCCCTACTTTTTTGCTTCATTAACTTCTATGGGAGAACACGTGAAAGCGTGCACGATATCCTAACTTTGGCTTTTTGCACGCATCGGATTAGAGCGTGAGCAAATATTTCAACTTGTAATACAAGCGCTACCAGACTCGTGTAAACGTCTTACTTCTAGCGGAGTTATGATGTGAGAGGGAACATTAAATACTGCTCCACTTGTAATCTGGCACTAAGTTGGGAAGAAAATAAATAGAATAAAACCCTAGACAATGAGTTGCATATTAAAGCACTGTGGTGACCAGAAAAGGTCAGACACAGTAGAATAGCATAATCAGTAAATACATAATAAGCAGACAACGCAATCCCAAAGTTTGAATTTCACATCAGTAGTAGATTTTTTTCTGACAGATTTCAAAGCAAGTTTTATTTGACTTCCTACTGCATCGTGTAACAGCCATCAGCCAATAGCAAAATGCATACACGTATATGCTGTGAATTCTTGCTTAGTAGTGCTTAGTTACATTGTTATTCTTTGTTGAAGAGATACCTAGGTAGGTAGTGTGCACGTTTCTGAAAAAGTGCTCTTGTAAATGCATAACATTGTGAAAAGCATTCTTGCAAAACTGCTGTCATAGATGCACGCTCCGTCATAGCTGCTTTACAATAAAGGATACAAGGAGAAATTAAGTAAATGTATTAATAGAATTAAATTGGAAAGTATTTTAAAATGTTATACTTTATAAATGCTGTGGTTGTATGTCCCTTTAACTCTTTTGTGCCTTTGCGAATAACAGTAAAAAAACAACAACAAAAAAACAAATTAACATCTCAGTCTCCAGTCAGTCCATGAGGGTGCATTGAATTTAACAGAAACGTTATTGTATTTTTTTTCTGTCAAGAAATCTCAACAAATAAATTGTATATTTTCAAACTACTTTATGTCTTGGTCCTTGAACAAAATGATACCCTACAACAGTACTTGAGAATTTGTTTGTAATCTAGGGGCCAGTACACCAAAATGTGGGAACCAGAGAGTTTAAGTTTAGAATATATTTTATTTTAAATATGTTATTGTTCCTGGCGGCTAAACTTATTTTCTATATTGACTGCATGTTGCGCATTTACAGAAATTATAAAGAAGAAAAAAAAAATGAATAATAAAAAATAATAATATATATATGTTACAAAGAGAAAACAGTAACGTAATATGGGTAGACTTGATGGGCCTTTTTGGATCTTGTCTACAAGCAAATTCTGTGTTTCTATTTGTTCTAAAAATATAAATGTTTGTATGTGTAGAGATGTCATGTTGAATTGCAAGAGACATTCTAATGCAGTGATTTGCAAAATTTTTTTGCCGTGGCACACTTTTTTACATTAAAAAATCCTGTGGCACACCACCATCCCAAAATTTTACAAAACCACACATTGTAGCCTTATACAGTATATATATATATATATATATATATATATATATATATAATGTCAAAACAAAAATTTTAAAGCAATAGGTGCCAAATGCGGTTAAAAAATGAATTTTATTTGTGTAGTCACACAATTAAAACATGGGGGTAGTACAAAAAGCAAACAAATTAGGCAACAAAACTGAGCACATAGTGAACCAACTAGGGCTTAGAAATTATTATATGAGCCTTCCTAGGTTTGATTTCATCTGATTGGATCAGCCAATAAGATTGAGCTCGCATTCTATTGGCTGATCGGAACAGCCAATAGAATGCGAGCTCAATCTGATTGGCTGATTGGATCAGCCAATCGGATTGAACTTGAATCTGATTGGCTGATTCCATCAGCCAATCAGAATTTTCCAACCTTAATTCCGATTGGCTGATAGAATCCTATCAGCCAATCGGAATTCGAGGGACGCCATCTTGGATGACGTCCCTTAAAGGAACCTTCATTTTTCAGTTGGACGTCGAACGAAGAGGATGGATCCGCGCCGGAGGTCTTCAAGATCAGCCGCTCGTCATCGGATGGAACAACATAGAAGATGCGGCTTGGATGAAGATGTTTGCCGGTCCGGATCTACTCTTCTGCCCGGATAGGATGAAGATTTCTTCCCGAAGATGGACTTCTTCATTTGCCGCTTGGATCAAGACTTCAGCCGGAGGATGGACGTCACTCTTCAGCCCCCGCTTGGGCTTGGATCAAGACTACGGAGGCTTGGATCAAGACTTCTGTGGACGGATCGGTGAACCCGGCGTGGTGAAGATAAGGTAGGAAGATCTTCAGGGGCTTAGTGTTAGGTTTATTTAAGGGGGGTTTGGGTTAGATTAGGGGTATGTGGGTGGTGGGTTGTAATGTTGGGGGGGGTATTGTATGTTTTTTTTTTTACAGGCAAAAGAGCTGAATTCTTTGGGGCATGCCCCGCAAATGGCCCTTTTCAGGGCTGGTAAGGTAAAAGAGCTTTGAACTTTTTTAATTTAGAATAGGGTAGGGCATTTTTTTATTTTGGGGGGCTTTGTTATTTTATTAGGGGGCTTAGAGTAGGTGTAATTAGTTTAAAATTGTTGTAATATTTTTCTAATGTTTGTAAATATTTTTTTATATTTTGTAACTTAGTTCTTTTTATTTTTTTGTACTTTAGTTAGTTTATTTCATTGTATTTAATTGTAGGTATTTTATTTAATTAATTTATTGATAGTGTAGGGTTTAATTGTAACTTAGGTTAGGATTTATTTTAAAGGTAATTTTGTAATTATTTTAACTAGGTAACTATTAAATAGTTATTAACTATTTAATAGCTATTGTACCTGGTTAAAATAAATACAAAGTTACCTGTAAAATAAATATTAATCCTAAAATAGCTACAATATAATTATTCGTTATATTGTAGCTATATTAGGGTTTATTTTACAGGTAAGTATTTAGCTTTAAATAGGAATAATTTATTTTATAAGACTTAATTTATTTCGTTAGATTTAAATTATATTTAACTTAGGGGGGTGTTAGGGTTCGGGTTAGAGTTAGCTTTAGGGGTAAATACATTTATTATAGTAGCGGTGAGTTCCGGTCGGCAGATTAGGGGTTAATTATTGTAGGTAGGTGGAGGCGACGTTGGGGCGGCATATTAGGGGTTAATAAATATAATATAGGGGTCGGCGGTGTTAGGGGCAGCAGATTAGGGGTACATAGGTATAATGTAGGTTGCGGCGGTGTACGGAGCGGCAGATTAGGGGTTAAAAAAAAATATGCAGGTGTTAGCGATAGCGGGAGCGGCAGATTAGGGGTTAATAAGTGTAAGGTTAGGGGTGTTTAGACTCGGGGTACATGTTAGGGTGTTAGGTGCAGACTCAGTAAGTGTTTCCCCATAGGAAACAATGGGGCTGCGTTAGGAGCTGAACGCTGCTTTTTTGCAGGTGTTAGGTTTTTTTCCAGCTCAAACTGTCCCATTGTTTCCTATGGGGGAATCGTGCACGAGCACGTTTTTTAAGCTGGCCGCGTCCGTAAGCACCGCTGGTATCGAGAGTTGCAGTGGAGGTAAATTATTCTCTACGCTCCCTTTTTGGAGCCTAACACACTGAAAACCCAGCCATTCTGTGAACTCTAAATACCAGCGGTATTTAAAAGGTGCGGCCAGAAAAAAGCACGCGTAGCAAACGCACCCCTTCTAACGCAAAACTCCAAATCTAGGCGTAAGAGAGCAAAGCAAATGTGAATATAAAAATAAATTGGAAAGTTGTTTAAAATTGCATGCCCTATCTGAATCATGAAAGTTTATTTTTGACTAGACTGTCCCTTTAAATAAGTGTATTGTGAATTTTAAGCAAACTTCCTCTGCATACAGCTAGTGAGATAATTCAGTGAGACCAGCTTGTGTAAAATGCTTACAGCATTTAATGGGAATTGTGAGAGAGCTTCAGACACACCCTGGGAGCATCACTACTGCGCCGAGGGAACTCCCCTGCCACTTCTAAAAGCTGACGGTTTTAGAGCAAATACACAGTGCAATGCAATTTGTAAACTATACACAGAAATAAACTAAATAGAAAGTGCAAAGATTAAATGTAATAATACTGAAAAGACCTAATCTGAAGTGTAAATTAACATAAAATACAAAGCCCAAAGTGTAACAAAACTCTCATATATTGCTATATTGCACTGGGCTTGTGTCTCCTTCACTCACAGAAATGCAGAGAACAACCCTTAGACAAGTGTAGCAAAATGTGCCTGTCTAGAATCTTGTGAGAGATCTCCCAGTGCTGGAGAGTTCCACCCTTTTTCTTTTAGCATTCAGTGAGTTCAGCCCCTGTGAAGTCTGCACTACAAATTTCTCTACAAGCTGGAGAATCTCTATCATCAGGCCCTACTTGTAGGGCTTTGGTTTACTGGGTTCTAGTTTCAAAAAAACAAAAACAGCTATTTAATATACAAAAATAAACATAAACAAGCTTTTTTCATACAGTTTATACTCTGCAGCTGGTATAAGTCATTGAAAACACATTAAGGGGGAAAGAATTGTGCAACTGCATTCACAACTTTGATTGCCCACTTAGTAGAGAAGAGCACCAGTACTTGGACACGCCCATAAACTCTGGATGGTTTGACATTTTAAGCAATGCAGCAGCACTACAGGTAAGGGCAGTAGAATGCAGGTTGTATATAAGGGAAAACTATTAGCAACAGAAAACATGGAGGCAGTTAAGCCACTGTGCAGATTACTAGTTAGGCCCCATTTTGAGTGTCTGTATCTCCAGAAAGATTTAAACAAATGAGGAATTGAAGATGTGATACTGAAATAGTACATGGAGTAAAAATAAAACTAATAATTAGCTTTTCCACATTTCTTAAAAAAGTGTACTTATTAGCATAAATAATTTTGCATTACAACTTAAAAATCAATGGTTTAAATTAGATTCCAACACACTTTGAGCGTTTTAACATAACAGGGAATTGTTTCTATATTTATTACTCATCTAAGTTTACGTGAAACTTAAAAAATACTGACCATGCCAGTAAAATACTAACTGGGTAAAAACAATATAGAAAAAAGAAGAAAAAAAAAAAGACTTCTATTATATGTGATAAAGACAAATACTAAAATGGAATTCAAGAATACGTGGAATTAATAAAGCTTAAAGGGACAGTAAAGTAAATTGAACTTGAATGATTCAAATAGAGCACGTAATTAAAGACATTTTCAATTTACCTTTATTAACAAATCTGCTTTGTTCTCCGTGGGTCTTTTTGTTGAAGAGGTATAATCAGGAACATCAATGCACTACTGGTGTATCTGGTGAGCCAATGACAAGAGGCATGCATGTGCAACCACCAGCTAGCTCACAGTAGTGCATTGCTAGGTATAATTTTCAACAAAGGATACCAAGAGAAGAAAGCAAATTTGATAATAAAAGAAAAAGGAAAGTTGTTAAAAATTGCATGTTCTATCTAAATTTTGACTTTACGGTCCCTTTGAAAAGAAAAAAATGTCAGTCAATGGGTCTTTTAGCTCTTTTCTTTTGTCATTGTCTTTGTTTCTATATCTCTCCATTTTCAATTTACCCAACAAAGAACCAACCACATCCTTCTTTACTCTTATAAAACCAACATTTCTGCTACAGGAGATAGGATTTACACGTGTTGGCCCCAATAGGCACATCATTTGTTTGTAAAAAAGATTATGAGGAGCGCTCACAATGGCTAAAGACAAATTATTTTATTGTTACCAAAGCTTTTAAAATAGAGTGCGCACTCTTATACACAACATTTTAAAAATGAATTCCATAAGATATTGTTATACAATTAAAATATTCTTTTGGTAAAAAACGACCTTAAAATTGATTAGCCTCTGTACTCCCTTTAGTGAGCAACATAAAACTTTTAGGGAAATTAAAGGGACACTAAACCCAAAAATTTTATTTCATGATACAGATAGAGAATATAAATGTAAACAACATTACAATTTACTTCTATTATTTATTTTGCTTCATTTTTTAAATATCCTTAGTGGAAGAAAAAGCAATGCACATGGGTGAGCCAATCGCACAAGGCTTCTAAGTGCAGCAACCAATCAGCAGCTACTGAGCCTATCTAGATATGCTTTTCAGCAAACATATCAAGAGAATAAAACAAATTAGATAATAGAATTAAATTAGAAAATTGTTTAAAATTGCATGCTCTTTCTAAATCGTGAAAGAAAAAATGTGGGTTTCATGTCCCTTTAATCTGTATATCACACAGTTCCTTTGAAACAATGATCTCCTCTATTGGCCAATAGGATTTCTCACTTATCGTTGCTTAGTATATTCAAATTGTAACGGTTTTTCAATTGGAAACAATGTCTTCCAAAAAACAGTGTTAGGCCTAGATTTGGAGTTCAGCGGTAGCCGTCAAAACCAGCGTTAGAGGCTCCTAACGCTGGTTTTGGCCGCCCGCTGGTATTTGGAGTCAGTGATTAAAGGGTCTAACGCTCACTTTTCAGCCGCGACTTTTCCATACCGCAGATCCCCCTACGCCATTTGCGTATCCTATCTTTTCAATGGGATCTTTCTAACGCCGGTATTTAGAGTCGTTTCTGAAGTGAGCGTTAGAGCTCTAACGACAAAATTCCAGCCGCCTGAAAATAGCAGGAGTTAAGAGCTTTCTGGCTAACGCCGGTTCATAAAGCTCTTAACTACTGTACCCTAAAGTACACTAACACCCATAAACTACCTATGTACTCCTAAACCGAGCTCCCCCCACATCGCCGCCACTCGATTAAATTTTTTAACCCCTAATCTGCCGACCGCCACCTACGTTATACTTATGTACCCCTAATCTGCTGCCCCTAACCCCGCCGACCCCTGTATTACATTTATTAACCCCTAACCTGCTCCCCACAACGTCGCCGCCAGCTACTTAAAATAATTAACCCCTAATCTTCCGACTGCAAAGCGCCGCCACCTACGTTATCCCTATGTACCCCTAATCTGCTGCCCCTAACACCGCCGACCCCTATATTATATTTATTAACCCCTAATCTGCCCCCCTCAACGTCGCCGACACCTGCCTACACTTATTAACCCCTAATCTGCCGAGCGGACCTGAGCGCTACTATAATAAAGTTATTAACCCCTAACCCGCCTCACTAACCCTATAATAAATAGTATTAACCCCCTAATCTGCCCTCCCTAACATCGCCGACACCTAACTTCAATTATTAACCCCTAATCTGACGACCGGAGCTCACCGCTATTCTAATAAATTGATTAACCCCTAAAGCTAAGTCTAACCCTAACCCTAACACCCCCTAACTTAAATATAATTTACATCTAACGAAATAAATTAACTCTTATTAAATAAATTATTCCTATTTAAAGATAAATACTTACCTGTAAAATAAATCCTAATATAGCTACAATATAAATTATAATTATATTATAGCTATTTTAGGATTAATATTTATTTTACAGGCAACTTGGTATTTATTTTAACTAGGTACAATAGCTATTAAATAGTTACCTAGTTAAAATAATAACAAATTTACCTGTAAAATAAATCCTAACCTAAGATATAATTAAACCTAACACTACCCTATCAATAAAATAATTAAATAAACTACCTACAATTACCCTAACACTACACTATCAATAAATTAATTAAACACAATTCCTACAAATAAATACAATTACATAAACTAGCTAAAGTACAAAAAATAAAAAAGAACTAAGTTACAAAAAATAAAAAAATATTTACAAACATAAGAAAAATATTACAACAATTTTAAACTAATTACACCTACTCTAAGCCCCCTAATAAAATAACAAAGCCCCCCAAAATAAAAAATTCCCTACCCTATTCTAAATTAAAAAAGTTACAAGCTCTTTTACCTTACCAGCCCTGAACAGGGCCCTTTGCGGGGCATGCCCCAAGAATTTCAGCTCTTTTGCCTGTAAAAGAATAAATACAATACCCCCCCCCCAACATTACAACCCACCACCCACATACCCCTAATCTAACCCAAACCCCCCTTAAATAAACCTAACACTAAGCCCCTGAAGATCTTCCTACCTTGTCTTCACCATACCAGGTTCACCGATCCGTCCTGGCTCCAACATCTTCATCCAACCCAAGCGGGGGTTGGCGATCCATCATCCGGTGCTGAAGAGGTCCAGAAGAGGCTCCAAAGTCTTCCTCCTATCCGGCAAGAAGAGGACATCCGGACCGGCAAACATCTTCTCCAAGCGGCATCTTCGATCTTCTTCCATCCGGTGCGGAGCGGGTCCATCTTGAAGCAGGCGACGCGGATCCATCCTCTTCTTCCGTTGTCTCCCGACTAATGACGGTTCCTTTAAGGGACGTCATCCAAGATGGCGTCCCTCGAATTCCGATTGGCTGATAGGATTCTATCAGTCAATCGGAATTAAGGTAGGAATTTTCTGATTGGCTGATGGAATCAGCCAATCAGAATCAAGTTCAATCCGATTGGCTGATCCAATCAGCCAATCAGATTGAGCTCGCATTCTATTGGCTGATCGGAACAGCCAATAGAATGCGAGCTCAATCTGATTGGCTGATTGGATCAGCCAATCGGATTGAACTTGATTCTGATTGGCTGATTCCATCAGCCAATCAGAAAATTCCTACCTTAATTCCGATTGGCTGATAGAATCCTATCAGCCAATCGGAATTCGAGGGACGCCATCTTGGATGACGTCCCTTAAAGGAACCGTCATTAGTCGGGAGACAACGGAAGAAGAGGATGGATCCGCGTCGCCTGCTTCAAGATGGACCCGCTCCGCACCGGATGGAAGAAGATCGAAGATGCCGCTTGGAGAAGATGTTTGCCGGTCCGGATGTCCTCTTCTTGCCGGATAGGAGGAAGACTTTGGAGCCTCTTCTGGACCTCTTCAGCACCGGATGATGGATTGCCAACCCCCGCTTGGGTTGGATGAAGATGTTGGAGCCAGGACGGATCGGTGAACCTGGTATGGTGAAGACAAGGTAGGAAGATCTTCAGGGGCTTAGTGTTAGGTTTATTTAAGGGGGGTTTGGGTTAGATTAGGGGTATGTGGGTGGTGGGTTGTAATGTTGGGGGGGGGGGGGGGTATTGTATTTATTCTTTTACAGGCAAAAGAGCTGAAATTCTTGGGGCATGCCCCGCAAAGGGCCCTGTTCAGGGCTGGTAAGGTAAAAGAGCTTGTAACTTTTTTAATTTAGAATAGGGTAGGGAATTTTTTATTTTGGGGGGCTTTGTTATTTTATTAGGGGGCTTAGAGTAGGTGTAATTAGTTTAAAATTGTTGTAATATTTTTCTTATGTTTGTAAATATTTTTTTATTTTTTGTAACTTAGTTCTTTTTTATTTTTTGTACTTTAGCTAGTTTATGTAATTGTATTTATTAGTAGGAATTGTGTTTAATTAATTTATTGATAGTGTAGTGTTAGGTTAATTGTAGGTAATTGTAGGTAGTTTATTTAATTATTTTATTGATAGGGTAGTGTTAGGTTTAATTATATCTTAGGTTAGGATTTATTTTACAGGTAAATTTGTTATTATTTTAACTAGGTAACTATTAAATAGTTCTTAACTATTTAATAGCTATTGTACCTAGTTAAAATAAATACCAAGTTGCCTGTAAAATAAATATTAATCCTAAAATAGCTATAATATAATTATAATTTATATTGTAGCTATATTAGGATTTATTTTACAGGTAAGTATTTATCTTTAAATAGGAATAATTTATTTAATAAGAGTTAATTTATTTCGTTAGATGTAAATTATATTTAAGTTAGGGGGGTGTTAGTGTTAGGGTTAGACTTAGCTTTAGGGGTTAATCAATTTATTAGACTAGCGGTGAGCTCCGGTCGTCAGATTAGGGGTTAATAATTGAAGTTAGGTATCGGCGATGTTAGGGAGGGCAGATTAGGGGTTAATACTATTTATGATAGGGTTAGTGAGGCGGATTAGGGGTTAATAACTTTATTATAGTAGCGGTGAGGTCCGGTCGGCAGATTAGGGGTTAATAAGTGTAGGCAGGTGTCGGCGACGTTGAGGGGGGCAGATTAGGGGTTAATAAATATAATATAGGGGTCGGCGATGTTAGGGCAGCAGATTAGGGGTACATAGGGATAACGTAGGTTGCGGCGGTTTACGGAGCGGCAGATTAGGGGTTAATAATAATATGCAGGGGTCATATTATTATTTACGGAGCGGCAGATTAGGGGTTAATAAGTGTAAGGTTAGGGGCGTTTAGACTCGGGGTACATGTTAGAGTGTTAGGTGCAGACGTAGGAAGTGTTTCCCCATAGGAAACAATGGGGCTGCGTTAGGAGCTGAACGCTGCTTTTTTGCAGGTGTTAGGTTTTTTTTCAGCTCAAACAGTCCCATTGTTTCCTATGGGGGAATCGTGCACGAGCACGTTTTTGAGGCTGGCCGCGTCCGTAAGCAACTCTGGTATCGAGAGTTGCATTTGCGGTAAAAATGCTCTACGCTCCTTTTTTGGAGCCTAACGCAGCATTTGTTTGAACTCTCGATACCAGAGTTAATTTTATGGTGCGGCCAGAAAAAAGCCCGCGGAGCGTTAACAGCCCTTTTACCGCCAAACTCCAAATCTAGGCCTTAGTCTTTAAAGTATCCCAATAGATTATGCCTAGGACTTTTTGTTAACTTGATCTTTATAATCCTTGTTCTGAGAGCGTCACTTTGTTGTAACTTTTTAACAGCTGATTCACTCTTGTGTTCCGATGTATAGCAAAAGTCACGATCCCCGCCTTCCGATGACAATGAGTGTCTTACCTCTCTTTTGTCTCGAGGCACAAAAAAGGATCTCTTTGCTTTCAAAGGAACTGTGTGATATACAGCTTAATTTCCCTAAACGTTTTATGTTGCTCACTAAAGGGAGTACAGAGGCTAATCAATTTTAAGATCGTTTTTTACCAAAAGAACATTTTAATTGTATAACAATATCTTATGGAATCTTATCTTATGGAATTAATTTTTAAAATATTTTGTGTATAAGAGTGCGCACTCTATTTTAAATGCTTTGACTATTTTTGTGTGGTAACAATAAAATAATTTGTCTTTAGCCATTGTGAGCGCTCCTCATAATCTTTTTTACTTTTTAGTTGGTATTTATAAACTGTATACAGGTGCAGTTTGTATGAGGAGTCAGACAACATTTTAACCTATTAACGTTTCTTATATAATTTATAACATCATTTGTTTGTGCTTGTTTGTTTTCATCTATTCAGAATTTGTTGCAACTCTTATTAATATATAAATGATGTATACACAGAAATAGCGACCAGAAGAGGCAAGCCTTACGTGCTAGTGGTGTGCCACTGGGCTCAGATGAGCCAAAGAGGATCTCTATGAGGCTCGATGCAGGTCCGGAATGGTACTGTCCAAGGGTCAACAGAGCCCTATGAAGAAATCATCAAAATGATAACATAATCCAGTTAATTTCAGGACGCTGATCATTTAAAGGGTTATGAAACCTAAATATATGTGCAGCCACCAATCAGAAGCTTATGAGCCTATCTAGATATCCTTTTCAACAAAGAATACCAAAAGAACAAAACAAATTATATAATAGAAGTAAATTTGAAAGTTGTTTAAAATCACATGCTCTATCTGAATCATGAAAGAAAAAAATAGGGTTTCATATCCCTTTAAGGAAACAAGCAAATCTATTGCAATACCTTGATTTGACAAGGAGGTGGCACTGTGAAATTAAAGAACTGAGCCAACAAGCAAACTAGCCCGGTGCTACATTCTCCTAAAATAGTTAAAGTGTTTGTAAACTTTACTGAATTAAAGACCAGTATTAAATCATACTCCTAAAAACAGGGGTACTTTAATTCATTTAAGTTTACAATGATGCTTATTTTTAAAATACTTATCATTGCGTTATGGCAAACATAACGCAGAACCTTCGCCCGCATCTGCTGCTTCATTAGCAGATCAACAACAAATCCGGCTTCCTCCAATTGTTGTATGCCCCCTTTGGCATCCAGCTCGTGGGGCAAAGCAACGATTGGAGGAAGCCGGTTTCATCATTGATATGCTAATGAATCAGCAGATGCGGGCGGAGGATCAGCATTATGTTTACCATAACGGTAAATATTTTAAAAAATAAACATCTTTTTAAACTTTACTGAATTAAATTGCCCCTGTTTTTAAGAGTATTATTTAACCCCTTAATGACCACAGCACTTTTCCATTTTCTGTCCGTTTGGGACCAAGGCTATTTTTACATTTCTGCGGTGTTTGTGTTTAGCTGTAATTTTCTTCTTACTCATTTACTGTACCCACATATATTATATACCGTTTTTCTCACCATTAAATGGACTTTCTAAAGATACCATAATTTTCATCATATCTTATAATTTACTATAAAAAAAATTATAAAATATGAGGAAAAAATGGAAAAAAACACACTTTTTCTAACTTTGACCCCCAAAATCTGTTACACATCTACAACCACCAAAAAACACTCATGCTAAATAGTTTCTAAATTTTGTCCTGAGTTTAGAAATACCCAATGTTTACATCTTCTTTGCTTTTTTTGTAAGTTATAGGGCCATAAATACAAGTAGCACTTTGCTATTTCCAAACCATTATTTTTCAAAATTAGCGCTAGTTACATTAGAACACTAATATCTTTCAGGAATCTCTGAATATCCATTGACATGTATATATTTTTTTTTAGTAGACATCCCAAAGTATTGATCTAGGCCCATTTTGGTATATTTCATGCCACCATTTCGCCGCCAAATGCGATTAAATACAAAAAATCGTTCACTTTTTCACTAATTTTTTCACAAACTTTTGGTTTCTCACTGAAATTATTTACAAACAGCTTGTGCAATTATGGCTTAAATGGTTGTAAATTCTTCTCTGGGATCCCTTTTGTTCAGAAATAGCAGACATATATGGCTTTGGCATTGCTTTTTAGCAATTAGAAGGCTGCTAAATGCCACTGCGCACTACACGTGTATTATGCCCAGTAGTGAAGGGGTTAATTAGGGAGCATGTAGGGAGCTTTTAGAGGTAATTTTAGCTTTAGTGTAGTGTAGTACACAACCCCAAGTATTGATCTAGGCCAATTTTGGTATATTTCATGCCACCATTTCACCGCCAAATGCGATCAAATTAAAAAAGCGTTAAATTTTTCACAATTTTAGGTTTCTCACTGAAATCATTTACAAACAGCTTGTGCAATTATGGCACAAATGGTTGTAAATGCTTCTCTGGGATCCCCTTTGTTCAGAAATAGCAGACATATATGGCTTTGGCATTGCTTTTTGGTAATTAGAAGGCCGCTAAATGCCACTGCGCACCACACGTGTATTATGCCCAGCAGTGAAGGGGTTAATTATGTAGCTTGTAGGGTTAATTTTAGCTTTAGTGTAGTGTAGTAGACAACCCAAAGTATTGATCTAGGCCCATTTTGGTATATTTCATGCCACCATTTCACCGCCAAATGCGATCAAATTAAAAAAAAACGTTCCCTATTTCACAAACTTTTTCACAAACTTTAGGTTTCTCACTGAAATTATTTACAAACAGCTTGTGCAATTTTGGCACAAATGGTTGTAAATGCTTCTCTGGGATCCCCTTTGTTCAGAAATAGCAGACATATATGACTTTGGCGTTGCTTTTTGGTAATTAGAAGGCCGCCAAATGCCGCTGCGCATCACACGTGTATTATGGCTAGCAGTGATGGGGTTAATTATGTAGCTTGTAGGGAGCTTGCAGGGTTAATTTTAGCTTTAGTGTAGAGCTCAGCCTCCCACCTGAAACATCAGACCCCCTGATCCCTCCCAAACAGCTCTCTTCCCTCCCCCACCCCACAATTGTCCCCGCCATCTTAAGTACTGGCAGAAACTCTGCCAGTACTAAAATAAAAGCTATATTTATTTTTTTTATTTTTTTTTTCTTAGCATATTTACATATGCTACTGTGTAGGATCCCCCCTTAGCCCCCACCCTCACTGATCCCCCACCAAACAGATCTCTAACCCTCCCCCTCTGCCTTAATGGGCGCCATCTTGGGTACTGGCAGCTGTCTGCCAGTACCCAGTTTAGTAAAAAAAGTGTTTTTTTTTTATTTAATTGCCCTTTTCTGTAGTGTAGCTCCCCCCCCCCAGATCAACCCCCCACCCCTTCCAGATTCCTTAGATTATTTATATATTTTTTTAAATGTTTGTTTTTTAACTTTTATTAACCTTTATTTTTCTGCAGTGTAGCGGTTCGCTCCCGCCCCGTGCACGCGCCCGCCCGCCGCCCGCCACCCCCCGTGCACGCGCGCGCTCCCGTGCAAGCTCCCGTCTGTCCCGCCCCCGATCCCACCCCCCTCCACTTCATTCGGCACATCGATGGCCGCCCACCCGCCTCCCAGACTTCCTCCCACCCACCAACGATACCGGCCACCGATGTCCGGTGCAGAGAGGGCCACAGAGTGGCTCTCTCTGCATCGGATGGCCAAGGGGGGTTATTGCAGGATGCCTCGATATCGAGGCATCACTGCAATAACCGGAAAGCAGCTGGAAGTGAGCAGGATCGCTTCCAGCTGCTTTCCAGACCAAGGACGTACACCACACGTCCTCGGTCATTAACTGTATTTTTTTTGAGGACGTGTGGCGTACGTCCTTGGTCGTTAAGGGGTTAATACTGGCCTTTAATTCAGTAAAGTTTACAATCACTTTAATACAAGCTAAAATAATTAAAGAAAAGGGGAGGTTTACAATGAATATTTAAAAGTATAACTACCATATCTTAAAATATTAAAAATGCTACAAATTAACATTATTTAGCTTGATAAAGGCCCGCTTTTGGTCCGAAACGCGTATCTTATTTTTCTTCTTCTTTTATACTAGATTTTAAGTGCCCACTGACAGAGCCCCCAACTGATACAGAGGTATCCGGTTATCAGCCCCGAATAATGAGGCACTGTATAGTCTTTATGTATCTTTTTCCGGTGTTGTTTGGGACATTTTGATCTCTCTCTCTCTCTCTCTCTTTCACTTAATAATTGATACTTTGTTGAGTTTTTAATAATTTAAAATAAAATGGTTATACTTTTAAATATTCCTTGAAAGAGCTATAAAGCAGTTGTAAACCACCCCTTTTTTCTATTTATTTATGTTAATACCTGGAATTTACCATGTGTTTACAAGAGTAGAATTAATCTACATCTTTTGACAGAGCCAGAATAATTGTATTGTATTTTATACAGAGAACATAATTTACATAGAGTGTTTGTTTGTGGACACTGTGAAACTGTGTTAATGATGGATTGTGCATTTCTCTGTGTGATGTCATTATAAAAGTCAAATTGCTAAATTGTTAAAAGTCAAGATCTTTTATTTGTTTCTGTTATGTTAAATTTACAAAGCTCAACTTGGGCAATCAATATATTTAATATTCATATTTTTAAGCTCATAATGATTACCTCTTACAAAATTACTAAAGTTTGTGAAGCATTAGTGTTAGAATGTGTGGTTTATATATAGAAAACTCTTGGTGCAAGTAACCTTAAAGGGACACTGAACCCAAATGTTTTGTTTCGTGATTTAGATAGAGCATGTAATTTTAAACAACTTTCTAATTTACTCCTATTATCAATTTTCTTTGTTCTCTTGCTATCTTTATTTGGAAAAAGGCGGCATCAAAGTTTTTGTTTTGGTTCAGAACTCTGGAGAGCATGTTTTTATTGGTGGATGAATTTATCCACCAATCAGCAAGAACAACCCATGTTGTTTACCAAAAATGGGCCGGCATCTAAACTTACATTCTTGCATTTCAAATAAAGATACCAAGAGAATGAAGAAATGTTTATAATAGGAGTAAATTAGAAAGTTGCTTAAAATGTCATGCTCAATCTGAATCACAAAAGAAAAAAATTGGGTTCAGTGTCCCTTTTTTTATTTCATGATTCAGAAAGAGCAGCAATTTTAAGCAACTTTCTAATTTACTCCTATTATCAATTTTTCTTCGTTCTCTTGCTATCTTTATTTGCATCTAAGTTATTTTTTTGGTTGGTTAAATCAATCCACCAATCAGCAAGAACAACCTAGGTTGTTCACCAAAAATGGTCCGGCATCTAAACTTACATTCTTGCTTTTCAAATAAAGATACCAAGAGAATGAAGAACATTTGATAATAGGAGTAAATTAGAAAGTTGCCTAAAATTGCATGCTCTATCTGAATCACAAAAGAAAAAAATTTGGGTTCAGTGTCCCTTTAAGGCTGCTCTGTATTATCTGCTTTATGTGATGCTGTCCATTTAAAAGGCATATAATGGTTAGATACAATGTATTTAATAGTGAAGATAAAGCAGAATTGTAAAAATGTCCCCTTTAAACTGCCTGAAATTTAGAGAGGCTTGATGTGTTTTGCTTCTCTACTACTTGTACTCCTGTAAAATACTCATGTATGCGCCCCAGAGCCGATATATGAGCTATTCTAGTAGTGTGTATTGTAGAGACATTTACACTGATTTCAGTTCTGGTTAAAGGTAAAATACTCAGTATTTCTTGTAGGTTCCCATTACAACTAATAAAATAGTTAAAATATTTTGCCATTAAAAGGGGCATAAAAATTAAAATTAAAGGGACACTGAACCCAAATTTTTTCTTTTGTGATTCAGATAGAGCATGAAATTTTAAGCAACTTTCTAATTGACTCCTATTATCAAATTGTCTTCATTCTCTTGGTATCTTTATTTGAAATGCAAGAATGTAAGTTTAGATGCCGGCCCATTTTTGGTGAACAACCTAGGTTGTCCTTGCTGATTGGTAGATAAATTCATCCACCAATCAAAAACTGCTGTCCAGCATTCTGAACCAAGAAAAAAAGCTTAGATGCCTTCTTTTTTCATATAAAGATAGCAAGAGAACAAAGAAAAAATGATAATAGGAGTAAATTAGAAAGTTGCTTAAAATTGCAAGCTCTATCTGAATCACGAAAGAAAAATTTTGGGTTCAGTGTCCCTTTAAACATTCATGATTCAGTTAAGAGTGCACAATTTTATACAACTTTCTAATTCTCATCTCTCAATACATTTGCTCTGTTCTCTTGGTATCCTTTGTAAATGTTTAAAACTAGGTAGACTCAGGAGCCGCAATGCACTACTGGGAGCTAGCTGACCCCATCTAGTGAGCCAATGACAAGAGGCATATATGTGCAGGCACCAATCGGCAGTTAGATCCAAGTAGCACATTGCTGCTCTTAAGACTACCTAGGTATGCTTTTAAACAAAGGATACCAAGAGAACTAAACAAATTTGACAACAGAACAGTGTTTAAAATGTAAGTTAAACTTTGACTTTACTGTCACTTGAAATATTTGTCATTAAATGAATTAACATTTTATATTCATACATGTTCATATGTCCCTTTAAATTATTGCTTAAAAAACAACTTAGAACAAGAAGGAGAACAAGAAGGTGAACAAAGAACTCACTTCTTATTTCTTTTGTATGTGACATCATTTGCTAACTTCAGAAGTCTGTAAGTAGTTTCAGTTCCCAGGTTTAAAAAGTCATTCTGGGTCTCATCAAAAGCCACATTAATAACCTTCTGTGTTATACCAGCCACTATCCCGGTGCCAAGAGGTTCGCTGGGGCTGGTTGATTCATAGAGACCAACAATATCACCTGCAATATAGAGGATACATTCATTATATGACCCAACACAGATACAGCAATCATCAAGGTTACTAATGACCTAATCACAGCAAAATCAAAAGGCCACTTCTCTCTGTCAATCCTTCTTGAGTTGTCTGCAACCTTTGATACTGTTGACCACCCTCTCTTGCTCCAAACCCTCCAATCCTTTGGCATCTGTGACACAGCCCTCTTGTGTTTCTCTTCCTACTCGTCTAACCAGACCTTTAGTGTAGCCTTCTCTGGCGCCTCCTCTGACCCTTTACCACTTTCTCTTGGGGTGCCATAAGGCTCTGTCCTTGGTCCTCTGCTCTTCTCAATCTATATGTTATCCTTAGGTTCCTTATTAAAGTCCCATGGGTTTCAAAATAATTTGTACGCTGATGATACCCAAATCTACCTCTCTGCACTACATCAACCACCTTCCTTACTAACCTGTGTCACTAACTGCCTCCCTTAAATTTCATCCTGGTTGTCCTCTCACTACCTTAAAGGATTACTTTCTGTTATAATTTTTAAGCTAAACAACTAACATATTAAAGTTAATAAACATTAATTAAAACCTACTGACCTATATTTTCTCCAAAACGAAGTTTCATAACGTTCTAAAAGTTATATCTTTTATTCGCCGATGATGTCACGTTATCCTGCCCACTATTTTCAGCACTGCATGTTCAAAATACTTAAACCAATAACTTTGTGTTTAAAGCGCCATTTTGAAACCTAGGTATTGTAATTGGATTGGTACAGAGCAAAGGATACCCACGGAGTGGGTTTGGAAAACAATTAAATTTGCAGACAAGATTTCTGATATACGGTAGAGATATGTTAATGAAATGCTATTGATAAAAAGCGTATTTGGGGTAGTTAGTTAGTAACAGGCATAGAAAATATTTACTTACAGTGGCCCTTTAAGCTAAATCTCTCCACAACTGAACTCCTTATCTACTCTCTAACTTTCTATAACTATTGATAATAACATCATTACCCTGCATGCTTATGTCTTGGGGTCACACTTGATCTATTTCTCCCCACATCCAGTCTTTAGTCAATTCCTGCTGCTTCCACCTTAAAAAAAGCATCTCCAAAATTCACCACTTCCTCACAAAAGACACAACTAAGATTTTAATCCATGCTCTCATCATTTCCCGCCTTGACTATTGCAACTCCGTCCTCTTTGATGTAATTAGCTGTCGTCTATCTCATTTACAGTTTAGGCTGATCTTCCTTACACATCGCTCTTCTTCTGCTGCACCTCTCTGACAATTCCTTCAGTGGCTTCCTCTAGCCTCCAGAATTAAACACAAAATTCTGACTCTAACATACATATGGCTCTGCTCCCCCTATATCTCAGACCTTGTCTCCAGATACTCTCCCTCCTGTCCCCTTCGCTGTGCTCATGACCTCCTCCTCTCGTAACCTCCTTACATTCCGGTCTACAGGACTTTTCCAGATTGGCCCCAATCTTGTGGAACTCTCTGCCTCGCTCCACAAGATTCTCCTTTAATTTTCAAAGTTTCAAGCTCTCCTTAAAGACTCTACTGTTCAGGGATACACATATGATATATACTAACATTTTTTTACCTCAGTTCCTCTCATCCTTTTGTCATCCCCTGAACCCCCTTAGCATGTAGCCTACAAGACAAGTTGTATGTAGATCACCTTCATAGAGCTGATTTACAACAGTGCAACTCTCGGCAGGGGCCTCTACCCATTTGTCTCCCATAAATGTTACCTTGCATATTAGATCATGTTAACAGAGCTGAAGAATCTGCTGGCGCTCTAATAATAATTATATGCAGAGGTGCTAGGCTACTGCAGTAAATCCCACCATTCCCATGTCCTTCAGAACACATTAAAGGGGAATGTTACCCATATATTAATTCACTTAAAAATGATGCAGCATATCTGTAAAAAGCTGACTAAAAATATCACATGAACACCTCTATGTAAATAAAGAAGATATTTACCTCAAAATGTCTTCATCTCGCTACAGTAAATCCTGCTCTTTTTCACTGTCGTCTGCATGGTGACAACAGCCAATCAGCATCATGTACTGTGATCTTGCACTATAATCTCACAAGATGTCACAGGAAACTTCCTTACACTGAGGAAGGTAATAAAGTGATTGGCTGTTTAAAGTCCCTTTACAGTGGGATGTGGCTACTGAGGACATTTTGGGGTGAAATATCCTTGTTTTGCATAGAGATGCTCAGGTGATATTTTCTAGTCAGCTTTTTACAGGTATTCTGCATCAGTTTCAAGTTATTTACCATATGGTTATTATCCCTTTAAATGCAAAAAAAACAGCATAAAGTGCAACAAGAATGACCTCTAACTAGTACATTAAAGGGACATGAAACCAACATTTCCTTTCTACCATGTTTTAGATGGAACAATTAAAAAAAAAACATTCCAATTTACTTCTCTTATTCAATTTGCTTCATTCCTTTGGTATCTTTTGCTGGAGGAGCGGCGATGCATTACTGAGAGCTAGCTGAACATATCAGGTGAGCCAATGATAAGAAAGTATGTGAAACTAGGTAGAGATAGACTCTAACTCGACAGACTACATGTATAGCACTCTTGGGGGTTAATATAGGGTATAGTTTTAAATGGTATGAGAGACCTTGTTCCTTTAGGCAAAATAGAGTTACTGATGGTCTAGTGAGTTTGCGTGTTCCACGTTAAAACATAACTTTTATTGAGTCAAACTTAATATAAAACACTGGAAATAAATGTAAAAACACACTTAGATGCTAAAGACTCAATGGTCAGCCTGTTCTTTGTAAGTAGATTTTAGCCAGATGGGTTCTAGGTTATACTGGAAACCTTCTGAAGTATAATTGCAACAAGTAAATGAACCTGATGCACACTTGTAACAAGAGGTCCTGTAAAAGTTGTGTGTATATCCGTGTAATGGACCTAACAGAGTAAAATATTCTGAAATGGTCTTAAATAGTATTAATCTTAATAAGACATTACTTGGTCATACACAACAGTTACTGTGTATTACAATTAAACCTGTGGTTAATACAGCTCTGTTTCTGTTATATCACCTTAATACTGTTTGCTGGTGGATAGTATGCTTTTTATGCTGACATAGGGTGATGAGATTACCTTGAATCTTATAAAAAGAAGTTAAAGCTACTGTAGTCAGCAGTTTTAACCCAATATATTCACTCTAAATGTCAGATTAAATGGTAGGTTAATAGTCCACATATCAGCAGCTTATACACCTGTGGTTATAACGTAACCGTTGTTATCAATTGGGTAAGAGAGGTGATCTTTGTATTGATATAAATGTGCACTTGTATATCGTTTTTTCCAGACAGTGTTTATTCACATTAATAAATATCATACACACTATTGTTACTCATATACGGTTCTGTCGTATCTTTTAGAGTGTGCTGTGTTACAATTTAAATGACTGATAAAGACACACTTTACATGTAACTTTGTAACCATAGTGTAACGGTTGTTGCCATTAAGTGACAGGGCTGTTTACTGGTTCTGTAGAGAGTTTTAGGTGTAGCTCTCTCCAACACAAAAGCTGTTTAATTACATCCCACTCTTGCACTGCCAGTTAGACCGGTTCGATTGGGGTTACTGCTAACCACACCACTCGGTATATAGCCGATGGAGTAGATGTAATTTAACCGGTAATATTAGGTTATATACCCATATTGTGTATCAAATATTTGGTTCCCAGTTTACCGGTAAATCTATATCTGTGTCGAGTGGCTCTCGCAGCTCTATCCCAAAACCAGATATACAAACTTAGTACATTTTGCGCATCAAGTCTGTTACGCGATTATCGAGCGTGTAAGGACCAACATAATTAAATTTTAACCTGAATAATGGCCCCCAAAGGCTAGTGTATAAATAAACTTAGAGCAGGTTAGTTCCTATAGCGTTCTAAGGCTCATCTAAAAAATACAGGAGCTCCAGGACTCCTCACCAATTCCCTAACGTCCCTAACATGTTTCGCCCTAACGGCTTTCTCAAAGGGTGAGCGCGCCGCTCACTGACTGATTATTTAAAAGATTTTGGGTCCCTGTATAGTGTGGTTAATACATTGCGATCCATTTCAGGACATTGGTGTATTCCTATCAGAACTGTCAGTCTATTGTTAAAGACCTTTTCATCTAGTCGCGGTTCTTGAACTATTGTGACATATATTCCCATAATGTTATTTATTGGGACATGTATTTTGTACAAGCAAATATTTATTTTTTTATTTTTTTATTTATTTCAGAGGCAATAAAATTATTATTGTCATCCTGTTTTCCTTGTTTTTTACTTGCTTTGATGTAATAACTCATGTTAACTAAAATAATGTAACATTATATTATTAATTGCTAGATGAATGTGCAGTGCTGATGTCAGAAATTGTGTTTCTTGTGACAAAATAGTGGTAAATGAAAAATAATAAAAATTATTAAAAAAGTATTTATAAAAAAGTGAATAATCAACCAGAAGATCCAAGAATAAAGAATCTAGTGCGTTTGTGCTAGCTGGATATTTTTGTTTGTTTTAATCTAGTTATGTGACTGTGTTTGTGTTAGGTTAGCTTAAGAATTAGAAAGATTTAGTATAGATACCCATATTATTAGGTGATGGTATCTATTATGTAGTGTAATACTTAGTGCAAAGTTTCTATTCTTATGTGAATTTACTTAAGTCGAGTGAGTTGAACTTACTTTGAAGAATTTCTATTAGAAGTGATTGTGACAGTGTATGTTTACTAGCTTTGGTGACCAGGTATTGTAATGTTACCTTTTGATGGTTGTAGTAATCAGTTTTTTATAGGAATCTGTTATTTTTACTGTATATGGTTAGGTCTTATATTTGGTAGTCCCTAATAGTATGTGATCTTAACATATATAAATAATTCGACAGATACTGACAGTAGTCTTCGCATTGATTTAGCCAATCAGATCGATGGTTGTATAATATTTCCCAGATTGGGGTCCTATAGGGTTATGAGTATTGACCTCACACTTGAGGTCCTGTAGGATTGTGAATTACAATCTTTACAAAAAAGAAGAGAAGTTGTTATTCTCATTAAGACCTGAGGGTTGGACTGAATTCATTAAGAAAATCCATCTACTTTCTGCTTGTAGTAGTTTATTTTCTAAGTTTCCACCCCTTATGCCCAGATTTATTTTTTTGTAGGCCAAAACATTTCAGATCACTTTGTCTACAATTGTGTTTTTTCATAAAATGTCTTGCTACTGATGTTAGTTGTTTTCCTGCTTGTAGGTCTTTTACTGCGTTTTTGATGTTTCTAAGATGCTCTTGCAATCTTGTTCTTATTTTTCTAGTTGACATCCCTATGTAAAATAGGTTACATGTACATTTGATTGCATAGATGATCCCCTCTGTTTGACAGTTAATGTGTGAATTTATTGTGTGGGTTTTGTTAAATCTATCCTTTACTGTATGTGTTTTCACCATGTGACAACATGTTGAGCATGTGCCACATTTAAAGGATCCTTTAGTAAAGGCCGTAGCTGTCTTTTTCTTTTGCAGATGGCTTGGGCTGATTAGATCTTTGAGATTACTACTTCTCCTATAACCAGTTAGGATTTTTGGTCCTAGAATTTTGTTTAGGATAGGATCTGATAGTACAATATGCCAATTATCTTGTAGGATTTTCCTTACTTGTGGGCTGGCTGGATTGTATGTAGATATAAATCTAATGTTATCCTGTTGGGTTTTTTGTTTTTTCTGTAGGAGCTCATTCCTGTCAGTGCATCTAGCTCGATGTTCTGCTTTTTTAATTGCTCTTTTACTGTAACCTCTGGCCAATAGTCTTGTTGTTACTTATTTGGCCCTTTTGTTGTAGTTAATATCTGAGGAACAGTTTCTCCTCATTCTGAGGAATTCGCCCACCGGTAGGGCTTGTATAGTGTTTGGTGCATGTGCACTTGTACTGTGTAAGACACTATTAGTTGCTGTTGGTTTTCTATGCACATCCATAGATAAGAGTCCTTCTGTGGTTTTACTGATTTCTAAATCCAGAAAGTTGATCTTTGTTAGGCTGGTTTCATGAGTTAATTTGATATTGAGCCTATTCCTATTGAGATTTTGGAGAAAGAGATCTAATTCATTTTTGGTGCCTTCCCACATAAACAGTATGTCATCTATAAACCTCATCCAGAGGGGAATTGTCTCTAGAAACTGTGAGTTTTGATCAGAAAAGACATATTTTTGCTCCCACCATCCTAAAAATATGTTGGCGTAGGTAGGGGCACAAGCAGTACCCATTGCTGTTCCTCTTTCCTGTAAGAAGAAGCCATTATTAAAGGTAAAGTAATTGTGTTTGAGTACAAATTTGAGTAGGTGTAATACAAACTCGTCATGTAATCTGTCTTCCTCTGATCCCATGGTAAGGAACCACCTCACTGCTTCTAAGCCCAAATCATGTTCAATGCATGTATACAATGATTCAACGTCCGCCGTTACCAACCATGTTTCAGATGAGATATGAATGTTTTCCAATCTTTTGAGTACATCTGTGGTGTCTTGGACATAGGATGTTATTTGAGTTAGATAGTTTCTCAATCTGTGATCTACAAACTGACTTGCTTTTTCAGTGAGACTGTTTATCCCTGAAACAATTGGTCGGCCTGGGGGATGTTGTTTGTTCTTATGAATTTTGGGGATCAGATAGAAGGTTGCCACTGTAGGTTTTGTAACTTTAAGAAAGTTGTACTCTTTATTGTCTATGATATTATCATTTTTGGCCCCTTGTATCAAGTTAATATACTTGTTCAAGTATTCTTGAGTTGGGTTGTACCCCAGTTTTGAATAACAACTCTGATCTCTTAATTGCTTATCTGTCTCCAATCTGTACATGTTCATAGGCCATAGAACAATGTTGCCCCCCTTATCTGAATTTCTTATGATGACGTCTTGCCAGGATTGCATATCTTTCAATGCTTTACGTTCTTTCAATGTTAAATTCTGATTGGTATTTCTGTTATTTTCAGGGATAGACATTATCTTTGCACAGACAATCTCATTGTAGACTTGTAATTGAGAGCACATTTTAGGCATGAAAGAGGAAGGATTTCCAGTATAACCTAGAACCCATCTGGCTAAAATCTACTTACAAAGAACAGGCTGACCATTGAGTCTTTAGCATCTAAGTGTGTTTTTAAATTTATTTCCAGTGTTTTATATTAAGTTTGACTCAATAAAAGTTATGTTTTAATGTGGAACACGCAAACTCACTAGACCATCAGTAACTCTATTTTGCCTAAAGGAACAAGGTCTCTCATACCATTTAAAACTATACCCTATATTAACCCCCAAGAGTGCTATACATGTAGTCTGTCGAGTTAGAGTCTATCTCTACCTAGTTTCACATGTTGAATACTACATAGCACCTTTAGCAGTCCATACTTTCATAGGGGAATTATCCCCATATATATTAAGGACAAATTGGGGCTAAATAGGGAATTAGAAATATTTAAGCCACATTAGGCTAAGTAGTGCCGTTGATACCCCCTTTTTTCTAGTAAAATTTGTGCACAACCTGGTTACCAGGTTTTCTTATCAACAGAGCACACCGATATAACAAGACCTACTGTACATCATGTCTTCCAAATGGGAAACAGATAGAGCATCTAGGCAACAAAAAAGAGAAACTGATTTAAACTTGGTTTTTGAAAATCCACAAACTAATACCTCACACAACCCAGATTCTATGAACCAAACATTAAAGGAAATTCACAAATTAATGTACAAACAGGATAAAGTATGGTGGAACCATCACTTTTTTGAAAAATATATTGAACTCAATTTAATCCCAAGAGGACTAAGAATCCAACTGTTCCCTGCTTTCGAATTCAAAAATCCAGAGCACAGTATAGAATGGGAGAAAGCTCTCTCAGAGTGTTCAGCTAAATTAATGCAGATACTAATTAAGCATGACAAAGCTGAATATGATATACTAGAGAGTAAAATACAAGAAATAAACATCAAACTACAAGAATTTGAAAAGTTACAAGAATTTGAGCCACTTTACAAACAATATCAGAAGGAGCTGGACAAATATGAAGAGGAAATAAAATCAACAAAACAGGGTAAACTATCCAGAGACAAAAATGACTATGCTAACAACAAAGTATACAAATGGAAAAAGAAGTTTAACCCTAATACTAACAAACCGTCTAGGGTAAACATTATACAAAGTGATGTCTCAGACACAGAAGGAGAGGAATCAGAAACACACGAATCTGATAGCGAACCTTCTATTCCAGTAACAGATAGCCACATGAGAATTACAAGGGGTAAAAGGAAAGATTTTTTAGGAGGAAAGGCCTCTTCAAGTTCAGACATACCAGAAGAGGCAGGGGGAAAGGCAAAAAGAAACAACAAAAGCCAACCACACAACAAAACAAACAAGAAAGGCTGGAAACCATACCAGAGACCCCCAAGTCCCTTCTCACAGATGAAGTAGACTCCCTAAGAATTATCAACTTATCCTCAAAACTTTTAACAAAAGACCACATAGAGGTTCTCACAAAAGGCATGACCTTCTGTCCGACCCCTGCAACAGACAAATTTGAAATAATTAAAGATATTCAACTTTTCCTCCGGAAGATTGCCCTGAAAAGATTCCATCTGACTAAAAATGGAAGTGACTCAGATTCACTCTCAGACGAAGAAAGAACCACTTTGGAAAATCTAGAGACTCTCCTCTCTGAAAGTGAAATGCAAACTGTAACTGAAACAGGTGAACTGCAAACATCAACTGAAACAAGGGACAATTGGAGAAATAAAATTAAAAACAAATCCTCTTTCATGCCTAAAATGTGCTCTCAATTACAAGTCTACAATGAGATTGTCTGTGCAAAGATAATGTCTATCCCTGAAAATAACAGAAATACCAATCAGAATTTAACATTGAAAGAACGTAAAGCATTGAAAGATATGCAATCCTGGCAAGACGTCATCATAAGAAATTCAGATAAGGGGGGCAACATTGTTCTATGGCCTATGAACATGTACAGATTGGATACAGATAAGCAATTAAGAGATCAGAGTTGTTATTCAAAACTGGGGTACAACCCAACTCAAGAATACTTGAACAAGTATATTAACTTGATACAAGGGGCCAAAAATGATAATATCATAGACAATAAAGAGTACAACTTTCTTAAAGTTACAAAACCTACAGTGGCAACCTTCTATCTGATCCCCAAAATTCATAAGAACAAACAACATCCCCCAGGCCGACCAATTGTTTCAGGGATAAACAGTCTCACTGAAAAAGCAAGTCAGTTTGTAGATCACAGATTGAGAAACTATCTAACTCAAATAACATCCTATGTCCAAGACACCACAGATGTACTCAAAAGATTGGAAAACATTCATATCTCATCTGAAACATGGTTGGCAACGGCGGACGTAGAATCATTGTATACATGCATTGAACATGATTTGGGCTTAGAAGCAGTGAGGTGGTTCCTTACCATGGGATCAGAGGAAGACAGATTACATGACGAGTTTGTATTACACCTACTCCAATTTGTACTCAAACACAATTACTTTACCTTTAATAATGGCTTCTTCCTACAGGAAAGAGGAACAGCAATGGGTACTGCTTGTGCCCCTACCTACGCCAACATATTTTTAGGATGGTGGGAGCAAAAATATGTCTTTTCTGATCAAAACTCACAGTTTCTAGAGAAAATTCCCCTCTGGATGAGGTTTATAGATGACATACTGTTTATGTGGGAAGGCACCAAAAATGAATTAGATCTCTTTCTCCAAAATCTCAATAGGAATAGGCTCAATATCAAATTAACTCATGAAACCAGCCTAACAAAGATCAACTTTCTGGATTTAGAAATCAGTAAAACCACAGAAGGACTCTTATCTATGGATGTGCATAGAAAACCAACAGCAACTAATAGTGTCTTACACAGTACAAGTGCACATGCACCAAACACTATACAAGCCCTACCGGTGGGCGAATTCCTCAGAATGAGGAGAAACTGTTCCTCAGATATTAACTACAACAAAAGGGCCAAAGAAGTAAAAACAAGACTATTGGCCAGAGGTTACAGTAAAAGAGCAATTAAAAAAGCAGAACATCGAGCTAGATGCACTGACAGGAATGAGCTCCTACAGAAAAAAACAAAAAACCCAACAGGATAACATTAGATTTATCTCTACATACAATCCAGCCAGCCCACAAGTAAGGAAAATCCTACAAGATAATTGGCATATTGTACTATCAGATCCTATCCTAAACAAAATTCTAGGACCAAAAATCCTAACTGGTTATAGGAGAAGTAGTAATCTCAAAGATCTAATCAGCCCAAACCATCTGCAAAAGAAAAAGACAGCTACGGCCTTTACTAAAGGATCCTTTAAATGTGGCACATGCTCAACATGTTGTCACATGGTGAAAACACATACAGTAAAGGATAGATTTAACAAAACCCACACAATAAATTCACACATTAACTGTCAAACAGAGGGGATCATCTATGCAATCAAATGTACATGTAACCTATTTTACATAGGGATGTCAACTAGAAAAATAAGAACAAGATTGCAAGAGCATCTTAGAAACATCAAAAACGCAGTAAAAGACCTACAAGCAGGAAAACAACTAACATCAGTAGCAAGACATTTTATGAAAAAACACAATTGTAGACAAAGTGATCTGAAATGTTTTGGCCTACAAAAAAATAAATCTGGGTATAAGGGGTGGAAACTTAGAAAATAAACTACTACAAGCAGAAAGTAGATGGATTTTCTTAATGAATTCAGTCCAACCCTCAGGTCTTAATGAGAATAACAACTTCTCTTCTTTTTTGTAAAGATTGTAATTCACAATCCTACAGGACCTCAAGTGTGAGGTCAATACTCATAACCCTATAGGACCCCAATCTGGGAAATATTATACAACCATCGATCTGATTGGCTAAATCAATGCGAAGACTACTGTCAGTATCTGTCAAATTATTTATATATGTTAAGATCACATACTATTAGGGACTACCAAATATAAGACCTAACCATATACAGTAAAAATAACAGATTCCTATAAAAAACTGATTACTACAACCATCAAAAGGTAACATTACAATACCTGGTCACCAAAGCTAGTAAACATACACTGTCACAATCACTTCTAATAGAAATTCTTCAAAGTAAGTTCAACTCACTCGACTTAAGTAAATTCACATAAGAATAGAAACTTTGCACTAAGTATTACACTACATAATAGATACCATCACCTAATAATATGGGTATCTATACTAAATCTTTCTAATTCTTAAGCTAACCTAACACAAACACAGTCACATAACTAGATTAAAACAAACAAAAATATCCAGCTAGCACAAACGCACTAGATTCTTTATTCTTGGATCTTCTGGTTGATTATTCACTTTTTTATAAATACTTTTTTAATAATTTTTATTATTTTTCATTTACCACTATTTTGTCACAAGAAACACAAATTCTGACATCAGCACTGCACATTCATCTAGCAATTAATAATATAATGTTACATTATTTTAGTTAACATGAGTTATTACATCAAAGCAAGTAAAAAACAAGGAAAACAGGATGACAATAATAATTTTATTGCCTCTGAAATAAATAAAAAAATAAAAAAATAAATATTTGCTTGTACAAAATACATGTCCCAATAAATAACATTATGGGAATATATGTCACAATAGTTCAAGAACCGTGACTAGATGAAAAGGTCTTTAACAATAGACTGACAGTTCTGATAGGAATACACCAATGTCCTGAAATGGATCGCAATGTATTAACCACACTATACAGCCTTCACCAGTGATGATACGGGGATCCAATAGAAAGCATTGAGAATTATGACGTCATTAGAAGGGCGGGACCCAAAATCTTTTAAATAATCAGTCAGTGAGCGGCGCGCTCACCCTTTGAGAAAGCCGTTAGGGCGAAACATGTTAGGGACGTTAGGGAATTGGTGAGGAGTCCTGGAGCTCCTGTATTTTTTAGATGAGCCTTAGAACGCTATAGGAACTAACCTGCTCTAAGTTTATGTATACACTAGCCTTTGGGGGCCATTATTCAGGTTAAAATTTAATTATGTTGGTCCTTACACGCTCGATAATCGCGTAACAGACTTGATGCGCAAAATGTACTAAGTTTGTATATCTGGTTTTGGGATAGAGCTGCGAGAGCCACTCGACACAGATATAGATTTACCGGTAAACTGGGAACCAAATATTTGATACACAATATGGGTATATAACCTAATATTACCGGTTAAATTACATCTACTCCATCGGCTATATACCGAGTGGTGTGGTTAGCAGTAACCCCAATCGAACCGGTCTAACCGGCAGTGCAAGAGTGGGATGTAATTAAACAGCTTTTGTGTTGGAGAGAGCTACACCTAAAACTCTCTACAGAACCAGTAAACAGCCCTGTCACTTAATGGCAACAACCGTTACACTATGGTTACAAAGTTACATGTAAAGTGTGTCTTTATCAGTCATTTAAATTGTAACACAGCACACTCTAAAAGATACGACAGAACCGTATATGAGTAACAATAGTGTGTATGATATTTATTAATGTGAATAAACACTGTCTGGAAAAAACGATATACAAGTGCACATTTATATCAATACAAAGATCACCTCTCTTACCCAATTGATAACAACGGTTACGTTATAACCACAGGTGTATAAGCTGCTGATATGTGGACTATTAACCTACCATTTAATCTGACATTTAGAGTGAATATATTGGGTTAAAACTGCTGACTACAGTAGCTTTAACTTCTTTTTATAAGATTCAAGGTAATCTCATCACCCTATGTCAGCATAAAAAGCATACTATCCACCAGCAAACAGTATTAAGGTGATATAACAGAAACAGAGCTGTATTAACCACAGGTTTAATTGTAATACACAGTAACTGTTGTGTATGACCAAGTAATGTCTTATTAAAATTAATACTATTTAAGACCATTTCAGAATATTTTACTCTGTTAGGTCCATTACACGGATATACACACAACTTTTACAGGACCTCTTGTTACAAGTGTGCATCAGGTTCATTTACTTGTTGCAATTATACTTCAGAAGGTTTCCAGTATAACCTAGAACCCATCTGGCTAAAATCTACTTACAAAGAACAGGCTGACCATTGAGTCTTTAGCATCTAAGTGTGTTTTTAAATTTATTTCCAGTGTTTTATATTAAGTTTGACTCAATAAAAGTTATGTTTTAACGTGGAACACGCAAACTCACTAGACCATCAGTAACTCTATTTTGCCTAAAGGAACAAGGTCTCTCATACCATTTAAAACTATACCCTATATTAACCCCCAAGAGTGCTATACATGTAGTCTGTCGAGTTAGAGTCTATCTCTACCTAGTTTCACATGTTGAATACTACATAGCACCTTTAGCAGTCCATACTTTCATAGGGGAATTATCCCCATATATATTAAGGACAAATTGGGGCTAAATAGGGAATTAGAAATATTTAAGCCACATTAGGCTAAGTAGTGCCGTTGATACCCCCTTTTTTTTATAAGAAAGTATTTATTTGCAACCACCAATCAGCAGCTAGCTCACAGTAGTGCATTGCTCCAGAGCCTCCCTAGGTATGCTTTTAACAAAGGATACCAAAAGAGCAAATCAAATTAGATAATAGAAATAAATTGGAAAGTTGTAAATTGTGTATTAATTTATAAATAATGAAAGGAAAATGTTGGCTTTCATGTTCCTTTAAAGGTGCATTCAAAAATAATCGCTGCATTGCAAAAGTTATGCACACAAAATAAATGTTTTAAAACTGACTTTTAGTTAATAGCAGTCCAGTCGCCCTTTGAAAATCCTCATGTTACTTGATGGTTTTCAGGGAGTATTGTAGATTACCAGTAGTAAAGTTTTTTATCAGTTTTAATATAAACTAGCCTAATAAAACTAGGAACACAGGGCTGTATAATGCGATGTCACCACATTTATAAGGACATTAAACCTGACAAATGTGACGGGGCACTATTTAAGTATGTTAAAATGCATGTTTTGTATGAATAAGGTTATGCTAAAACAATTTATTTGCTTTTGAAACTATGTAACAGAAAGTGAATGTTTGTATTAAAAAAGAAAAAAAAACAAGCCTTACATGCACAGAACCATTTAATTACATATCTATAACTGGCCACTTTTATACATAGAATCAAATAACGTCAATGTCTCTTTATAAACTGTGATAAAGAAAATAGACTTACTGATAATTTCATGTTAGATTTGAGTTTATGGGGGGGGGGCAAATGATCCCCCCAAATAGCGCTCCTCCTTCCCTAATGTAAGCTGACAGCCTGAGACTCTTTTTTTATTCCAGCAAATCACTGTTTTACAATAATGTGTACAACAAGCAACTCTCTACTGCTGCCCATATTACAGTCACCACCCCCCCCCCAAAAACCTCTGCAGATGCCCATGTTTTTACATACAGAGAAATCTATAGGCACTAAATTCATTCTGAGTAACACAAGAATCCTTTTTATATGACTTTACAATAAGATATTTTCTACTATTTGATAAACATAGGTTTACACTTTTCCTTATGTCATAATTATTTATTTCTTTTTAGTTCTGTATGACAATATAAATGGGTTTTGGTATAGGGCCAATGTGCTTACTACCTTTTTGAAATGTTAGCAATGTGTTTCAGCTTCCTCTCTCTGGTATCTAAGGGGTTAACCTTGTAACCCTCTGACCCAATTTCTAAAATGTAACCTTATACCCCAACTGCAACCTAGTAACATATCCCGCTGGGAATATTAATGCCTTGCTGTGCTGATGATAGAGGAGTGTGCACGGCCTATGTGCGTATTCTCAGCCGGCTGTGCGCACAAAAAAATTATTACAAAACCTGTGATAACATTTCCCAGATTACATTTTTATATAGTCAAGGATATAAGACAGCGCTACTAAGTACATTTACAATGCCTTATGCATAAAGCAAGTGTTTGAATTAAAGACCTAAAGAAAAAAAATATAAAGAAGTTCTTGAAATAAGTCTTTCCATGATACATTTACATCATATACACATGGAAGAGTATTTTATTTTAAAATAAAATAATTTATTTTACTATGTTTTTCATTCTTGAATGTGGTTAAATATATAGTAGAAACTCCCTGTGCCACTCCAAAGTAGGTCACAGCTGGCTAGCCAATGAGGAGCAGGTAAACATGATTATGCACTTATCACTGGCCATATCCTCATCTGGAGCACAGTGGGGTGTTGCAGGAGTGCAACTTTTGACTAACATTTAAAGGTGTTAAACGCATAGTAAAAGAAGGGACCAACACACATACATCATATATATATATATATATATATATATATATATATATATATATATATACACTGTTTGTTTTAAAGATATAGTTTACGGTCAACATAATTAATTAACAACATGCTCACATGAACATTTTTTCCATTGACATAAGTATCTGAGCGACACCTTTACCTGATCCAAAGTTGTTACTTGGTAGCACGGTGTCTGAGTCATATTTTCTGGGTGTGAAGGTTACAATAAGGCGTCCATATAATCCAGTTCTTTGGTTTGCAACCTGTAGCTTTAAGAGGCAAACACCCTTGCGCTGCAGTTCTTTCAGAGATACATTTTCTTGGTAGGCCCTTTCAGAAAACAATATTAATGCTGCATTATTTAGACTGACATTGACCATTAAAATATGAGTAGCAAACATTCACATGTAAATGACTGGTGCTAACTCTGACACCGATTGGTAGGTTCACACTGCAACAGCAAACCTACCAATCAGTAGCCTTCTTTGATGAGAGAAGAGAGAACATACTCCAGAGTGTATCACACTAATACAATAATGCTACATAAAGGCACATTGTACTGAAAAAAAGTCTCTCCTCCCTCTAAAAAAAATATTAAAAATTGTATTAGTCATTTTTAATGGATGGTCCTGTGCCGAATAAACCATCATGGTAATTGTCTCTATCAACTAGTGACCAGCAGATACCTAGTTAGTACTTGTGCACAAACATAAACTTCCTGTTGCTTTCACATTACAAATAAACAGCTTTTGCTTAAAGGGACATTCCGGTCAAAATTTTAACACACATAAATGAATTACGCCTTTGAATAGAAACGTATTTACAATATACATGTACTGCCAAAAATGCTTCTAGTAAAAGTGATCACATTATTCTTTGCACATGCACAAGAAGCATAGCTAGATATTCTCAGTGCACCAGCATTTTAAATACTGTATTTAAAATGCTGGTGCACAGCACATACTTAAATACACTTTGGAAATGGCTATAGCTTTTATTAGAAACATTTTTGTTAATACATGAATATTACAAAAATAACATTCAAAATATAAATGCATCCATGTGGATTCCAATTTGGGCTGTAATGTCCCTTTAAGTGTTGGGTGCAGGATTAGCATATTACATTTTAATGTTTTGCAGAGCACTGGTTAATGTCAGATGTACTACTAAATTCATTTTTGTCTCCTTTTTAAAGGATCCACTAATCAGTGAGGGTAATTTGCACTTAACATAAATACATGTAACTCACAAACCACAAAAATAGGTAACCCACAGACCATACAGACAATAAAAGTAACTACAGTCCTCTCAGAGATGTCCCACTTGGTAGATCACAAGCAGAGTAGTCCCCTTTTAAAGTCACACAATCCTAAACCATAGGTGCCCGGTCGCTCCACCCCACAACAAGCCTCACATACAGAAGATATCCTGTGGGATGCTGTAAACCCAACACCAAAATGGCTGTATTGCACATCCGTAGGTCAAGAAATGCATAGTAATTTGAGTGTATTGGTTTTCATACATTTTGTATTGCTATCCTTTATTGGACATATACAGTTTTTTTAATAAAATATAATATCACTTTAAGACTGGCTGCTGGTCCGGAATGAGTTTGCTAGATAATGCAGAGGTCCTAATATACACTTAGAAACCATTCATTTGGTGGCTCCCAATACGTAAATACTCATTAGAAGGGCAGTCTGGTGTTGGGTTTACAGCATTCCACAGGATACACTATGTGGCACCCTCATTTGTGTTATTTCTAGATTTCTTAATGTCAGATGTGCCCATGTTGTGTCTTTCTTGCAACAAAGAGATGTTCTAAGTAAAAATAAAATGTTCTTATTTGTTAGATAATGTTATTTTAGCCTTAGTGTCCTGTGTAACACATCCAGGAGGGTTAAACTAATTACTTAAGTCCCACTCAGGAGCTGCAACACATTGCAGCTAACTAGCAGGGCATGACCAATGAGCTAGTCCGCAGCAACATATGCATGTAGCCACTACTCACCAGCCATGTCCTGCTCATTCGCTGCAATGTGCTGTAGCTCATGATACAGACTTTAGTTAACCCCTTTGTGGAGGTTAAACACATAGGGCTAGATTACAAGTGGCGCGCAAATGAATTAACAAGGGTTTTCGTGACCGTTTGCTCCCCCTTTTCATTACAAGTTGATCGCAATCTTGATTTACACGAGAATCTTTACCTTACGTGATCTCAGAGCTGTGGTTACCTGATTTGCAAAATAAAAAAGTTACACAAAACAATTCAAAAATACATTACAAAGTACAGTTACACTTGTATTAACAGTCTAATAAAAATTATTTACAAAAACATTACACTCAAAAGTTAGAGGGGTCAAAGATATGCGATCTCGGATGTTTGAAGAAAAATAAAAGGGCTGAATAACTTTAACATTGAGATACATACATATATATGTCTACAGATGGAGATATATATAGACATATATATAAGTGCATTAGAGCCTTTTGCCATTAAGTTGCTAAAAACATGTAAAAGCATATTTATGCAATATTCTATTATACTGTGTAAATATTTCACATTCCGATGTTCTTCACATAGCAGAATATGTTTTATGTATTTATAAATAGATATTCCTATATATATGTGTATATTTCTATACCTATATATATATATATATATATATATTTGTTTTAAAAACCATCATATATATATATATAAATATTTATTTACGAATAAATAGAACATATTATCTTACGTAAAGAACATTGGAATATAAAATATTCATATTTTCATGTCGGGTTTGCGCCAATGAGAATATGTTATGGTGTTTGCACGAGAGTCGGGTGTTTTTCAACTTTTTTTTCTCCACTGACTTCTATGGAGGAATGCGAAAACATGATTGCGATATTCGAATTTTGACTTTTTGCAAGATTTGGGTTACTGTTAGAAATAAAAAAAAGTTTACTTAGAACTTGTAATACCAGTGCAATCCGGCAAGCGCAAAAATGAAAATGCTAGCGGAGTTTTCGCTATAGCGAAAACGCAAAATACCACTTCACTTGTAATCTAGCCCATAGTTAGCAAGGAACACTATGTAAAAAGTAACATACTGTAACAAATTAGAACATTTTATTTTAGTAATTAATGTTCCTTTAAATGGTTAGTCTGGTGTAAAAGGTAATTAGATACCCAACTGTGTTACCTGGTTTCTTCTATCTCAGCTTCTCTCTCAGCACTCAGGAGCTGCAGTTGATCACTCACAAACTTCTCCATGTGATTTCCCTCAGGTACAAGAGCTTACAGGCTGTAATGATTACTACTGGCCTTGTCACTCTGTGTGGCTTGCACTTGCCACAGTGTATCCTTCCTGGGGAATCAATAACACGCAGGACATTCAAAAAAGTATTTCTGTTCCTGGAGGGAACAAATTCATTGCAGCACCACCATATAGAAGTGTAAGATTACATTTCCGCTGTGCTTCCTGTGTTCCTACATTATCCTCTAGTTTTCAGCTTTCTGTTTAAGCCACGCCCCCTGGTGACATCAGTTAGGTGCTGTAACAGTGTTACTGCTGAGGAAACTCAAATAGATGCTGGGATTGTATCCCCATACTTAAATATCTATACTGTATCTCTATTACTGCAATATATTACAAATATTAAGGGATCACTGGGAACATTTTATTTTAATTTCTAAATTATTTTCTAGACCATACAATATTATTTTACTATATGGAGGTTCTATTCATGGCTGAGAGGGACAAAAAAGGGAAGCAACATTTGGGAGGTTTAAAAGCCCTGCTCTCCACTTAGATTTTTCTCAAGATGCAGCTTCAGGGGAGCTCTGCAGATACATTGTTGCAAACCAAATCTACATAACTCTGTTGATACATCTGTAACAAAGAGCTGTCCCTGAGTTTACAGTATGTGCATAGCAGTAATCAAAGATTACACCCATATAGTAACACACACTCATGAACAAATACTTAAAGGGACATAAGAATGCAAAAACAAAATTCTGTAATGTGTTAGAGCAATTTATTATTGCATTGCTGCATATGGCTGAGTGTTTAACCCTTGCAAAGTTAAAGTCAGCTCAATAGTAGCAATGCACCACTGGGAGCTAGCTGAGCACCTCTGTTGAGCCAAGGACTAGAGGCATATTTGTTCAGCCATCAATCACCAGCTAGGATATGTCCTAACATTTGTCTACAAATGATACCAAGAGTACAAAATGATCTGATAATAGAAGTAAATTTACAAGTGGTTTAAAATGACATGCTCTATGTAAACCATGAAAGCTTTATTTTCATGTCCCTTTAATCACACGTACATTTATATTAACATATTAGCTCTTTCTGTGCCACAAGTACATTTATATTAACATATTAACTCTTTATGTGCCAGAGTTTTCAGAAAAGTTTCAATTGCTTTAATAGGTTTTAATGATTTTGCTTTTGTACTTTTAATCCTAGTTGTAGATATTCCAATACAAATGCCTCACTTTAGTTTTCCGTGGTAAACTATCAACAGTTTCTATGTAAATCCATAAACACATATATTCCTTAATAGCGAACAACTTATAAAGTATACAATTATAAGAAAGATATTCATCCCTGGAAATATTTGCTCAAATACTGGCTTCAAATTCTATATATATTTTATATATTGTTCTAGATGTTTTTCAATAACATTACATAAAATGTTGCCAGGTATACTAAAAAAGGAGGTAAATAAGAATACACAATACCCCTGAAGTTGACAGCTCTGATGCAAGGAGGTAAACTTATTGAGATAGAGGTAGATGATTAGTTGGATGATGCAGTAAAGCAAAATGCTATATTTGAGTATCTGGCACTAAATTTACAGGTAAAAAAAAAAACTAAGACAGGTAGAACAGCTTTGCCTGAAGAGATATAAGTAGGAACTTTTCTCAAGCTGTCATTGTTTCCGGGAGGAACTAATTTATCGCTGCAACACAGAAGATCCTTCATAGAGTGGACTTTTGTAAAATGAATATGGCATTAGCCGCCTGCGGGAGGGTAGTCGCGGGAGTGATACCAAGCAGCGGTGCCCGGGTTTGTGCCGCAGGTGAGTCTGGGTGTAGGGGGTCAGTAATCTGTGCCCACTTCCGGTAAGTGCTGGTGACATTCCCTAATGAGGGCACAGTAAGTGCAGCAGCGTTCTGTAAGGTTGCAATGTATCTGTATTACACATCACGTGACTTCCAGTTCTTTATTATACAGATATACTGTCTAAATATTCATTTGCAATCAGCAGCACCAGGATTCGTTTTCGAGAACAACAACAATAAATACATTAAATATATTTTGTTGTGAATCAGATATCAGTTGATCCTCTGATCCAGTAGCTGATATGTCATGTTTTTTTTTTTTTTTATAATGGCTCTTAGCAGAGAAAACAAATTAATATTGGAATGTGGAATAATAACCTTTGTTGAGCATTGGTTTCCCTTAAACTATTGGTAAAATAAATTACTTTAGTGACCATTAGAGCATTAGAAAGGGCAATGTAACAGAAAAACACTCTTGGAACATGCTATGTTTGCACTAATTTCAGGTATTAACTCTCACAAGTGGGTTAAACACATATCTAAAGTGTTGCTTGGGAGTTGCAGGACATGAGCAGACATTGGTGGCTACAGTTGTATATCCCTGTTGATATGCTAATTGGTTGTTTTCTGCTTATAGACCGCAATGTGTTGCAGCTTGCAAGTGGGACTTTATCTATGTGTTTAACCCCTTTGCAGGGGTTAAACACACAGCATGGGGCACTAATGCAGAAATACAATTTGTACTTTACTTTTCAATTAGATTGGGCCTTTAATAATGAAATATAGCAGTGCAAAATCTGGTGAGTATGCAAAGAACTCAGGTAAAAGAAACTGGCTGCTTTCTGTATCTTTAATAACTTACAAAATACACCCCCATATAAAAACTGCTGTGTAACTGTAGACTTGTTGCACAACTCATAAGGGTTTATTCTTTGTTTATACATTTCTTATATGGCCATAGGTAGATTGCTACACCAGGCCAAAACTGCATCAAACTCTAAGAAATCTGGCAACAGTGATTAATCTCCTGGGTTTTTACTAAGTCTTTGAGTTTTATAAAGTTTCAAAAATCATATTTATTGTGATGTGCTTACCTGCAAAACTGTATGTAAATAGCAAAATTCCTTATTTTTCCAATCTGTAGAACAATTTCTCAATAACAGATTGTAATAACGTGTATTTCAAAATTAAAATATTTAACTCCCTTAAAGGGACATTAAACACTAAATACATGCTAGATAGAATGATGCATTCAAAGAAAAGATTAGTCCATGAGTAACATGTAGATGTATTTTTAAAGTTTTATTAGTTGTTTAAAAAGTGACAAATTAAGTGTAAAGTTTTAGTGTCTATAAAACACTGGGAGCTGCCATGTTGTAACTTGTGTTACCTTCTCTACTGTGGCCAATTAGAGACAGTTATAAATAGGCCACTAGAGTGTGCAGCCAATGGTTGTGCTGGATTTAACAGTGTTCTGCACTTCCATTTCTAACAGGAACTGAAAAGCTCACAATTTCAGAATGGAATTACAGGCAAAGAGGACAAAATAAATAATTTAAGTATATTGCAGAGTTGTTTTATTATATACAATATATCATTTTATGTTACCATCTCAAAGTGTTTAATGTCCCTTTTAACTACCGTGGATTTCAGAGAAAAACTTGCCCAAAGCATTGGATTCGGTTTAAACAGAATTAGAGCCAAGAAAGAGTAAGAAGAGAATACACTTGCGTATCCTCTTAAAAAGACAGGGGTTTCAGAACTCAAAGAGTTAAATATAATAATAATAATAACAACAGTATCACACTTAGTACGTTTAAATAATTCTTAGTAATTTATTTTGGTTGTTTCCACTTAAGTGCATAAACTCAGCAGATAAGTCCTTCAAAAGAGGCTGCATCCATAATAAACGCTTTATTGTTCCATGAATATGTTAATACATTGTGTAATGTGAAAGATACATGTTAATAAAAAAGCATGGCCAGCTTATAACCAATTTACATGGATAGATAGAAATATGATTAGACGCTAGTTGCAACACCCCTACCAGAGGGTATTCTAACATGCCAATATTATTTACTAGATGAACAACACCCCTACCAGAGGGTATTCTAACATGCCAATATTATTTACTAGATGAACAACACCCCTACCAGAGGGTATTCTAACATGCCAATATTATTTACTAGATGAACAACACCCCTACCAGAGGGTATTCTAACATGCCAATATTATTTACTAGATGAACAACACCCCTACCAGAGGGTATTCTAACATGCCAATATTATTTACTAGATGAACAACACCCCTACCAGAGGGTATTCTAACATGCCAATATTATTTACTAGATGAACAACACCCCTACCAGAGGGTATTCTAACATGCCAATATTATTTACTAGATGAACAACACCCCTACCAGAGGGTATTCTAACATGCCAATATTATTTACTAGATGAACAACACCACTACCAGAGGGTATTCTAACATGCCAATATTATTTACTAGATGAACAACACCCCTACCAGAGGGTATTCTAACATGCCAATATTATTTACTAGATGAACAACACCCCTACCAGAGGGTATTCTAACATGCCAATATTATTTACTAGATGAACAACACCCCTACCAGAGGGTATTCTAACATGCCAATATTATTTACTAGATGAACAACACCCAAGCCAAGCCAGAGGATAGCACCAGGTCAAAGCTATCATGGCAGTCATAAGGGTTCCATGTTCATTATCTAGTAAATACGTAGATATAGCAAACCATATGCAGTTAAGAAGCGTACAGTATGAGTGCTAAGCCATCAAGTGAGTCCTCCACTCTGGGAACCAGTGGCGCAAAAAGCAAAGGCAAAGCATATTATTCAGCCAACTGCACGCTTGTACATCCGTGTAGACTGGAAAGCCGGTCCAAGCTTGACAATACTGACGCCACATGCCAACGTCACCCCCCCCCCCCCACGTGACACTGAACCCAGATTTTTTCTTTCGTGATTCAGATAGAGCATGACATTTTAAGCAACTTTCTAATTTACTCCTATTATCAAATTTTCTTCATTCTCTTGGTATCTTTATTTGAAATGCAAGAATGTAAGTTTAAATGCCAGCCCATTTTTGGTGCACAACCTGGGTTGTTCTTGCTGATTGGTGGATAAATTCATCCACCAATAACAAAGTGCTGTCCAGAGTCCTAAACCAAAAAAAGCTTAGATTATTTTTTTTTTTCAAATAAAGATAGCAAGAGAACAAATAAAAAATGATAATAGGAAAAAATTAGAAAGTTGCTTAAAATTGCTGCTCTATCTGAATCATGAAAGAAAACATTTGGGTTCAGTGTTTCACTTTCCAATATCCTTCCATTATCAAATGTACTTTTTTTTTTTTCTTCTTCTTCTTTCTGTATCCTTTGTTAAAGACCATATCTATATATGCTCATATATGCATGCATGTTTCTTGAGCACTATATAGAAGAAATGTTTTCATTTTTATAGATCTATATTTTAAAACTGTATTACATTGTTACAGATATTGCTGCCATATAGATCTTAAAGGGATATGAAAGCCAAAAATGTTCTTTTGTTATTGACCGGGCATACAATAAAAGAAAAAATCTAATTTATCTCTTATCAAATGTGCTTTGTTCCCATGGTATTCTTTGCCATTTAGTGCTCTTGCATAACTGCTGCCATTTAGCGCTCCTGAGCTTAAGTCCCTGCTTTTCAAGAAAAGATACCAAGAGAACAAAGACAATTTGATAAAAGAAGTAAATTAGAAAGTTGTATAAAATCCCATGCTCTGTCTGAATCGTGAAAGAAAATGTTGGGTTTCATGTCCCACATGACGCTCTTAAACATAGCTAGATATGCTCTTCAACAAAGGATACTTTGTGATGATGTACAGGTGTCTTAACATTAATTTGTCAATCACCCCCTGTACAATCCTTGCTAAAGTATTATTGACTGATGTTAAAGGGACAGGAAACCCCAACATTTACTTATATGATTTGGATAGAACATACAATTTCAAACAACTTTTACATTTTACTTCTATCACCAAATTTGCTTCATTCTCTTGTTATCCTTTGCTGAAGGAACAGCATTGCACTACCGGCAGCTAACTTAACACATCTAGTTAGCCAATCACAAGAGACAAAGCTAGCTCCCACTAGTGTATGGTATGTGCATATTCTTTTTCAACAAGCGATATCAAGAGAACGCAGCACATATGAAAATAGAAGTGCATTTAAAAGTGTCTTAAAATGACCGGCTCTATTTGAATCGTGCAAGTTTAATTTTGACTCTCCTATCCCTTTTAGGACAGCCGGTCAGACACTAAATGCTGGTTTTTAGTCCTATAGAGCTGTGTATTCTTTTAACATTGAAACATAGGTTCTTTTAATTGTTTTAATCCTGTAATGTAAGATTTGTGTTAATATTAATTGTCTATATTAGCTGTTCCCCTAGGAAATAACAATAACAAATCCGAATCCAAACAAACCAAATGCCTGCATAGGACGAGATTCAACCAAACCTAAAACTGGAAAAAATCTCACAAAAGTGTTTCACCCGTGCACATTTTAATAAATACTACTACTATAGTGTGCTAATGCTCTAAATATAGTTTTTTATATAGATATATTTTATCCGCCCCCCCCCCCCCCCAGAAATATTTACTGTAAAAAAAGAGTTCTGGGTGCAGACTAACCTCTGTTATTATGCTATAGGATTTGCTTATTTGTGACAGTTACCAGTGTTCCGTGCAAAGCCAGATCTTAAAGGGACATTAAACCCAAATATTTTCTTTCATGATTCAGAAAGAGCATACATATGTAAAACAACTTTCCTATTTACTTCTATTATCAATTTTGCTTCATTCTCTTGGAATCCCTTTCTTGAAGAAGCAGCAATTCACTACTGTGAACTAGCTGAACACATCGGTAAGCCAATCACAAGAGGAATATTTGTGCAGCCACCAATCAGTAGCTAGCTCCCAGCTCCTGATCCTATCTAGATATGCTTTTTAACAAATTATACCAAGAGACTAAAGAAAATAAAAGTACACTGAAAAGTTGTTTAAATTTGTGTACTTTGTCTGAAACATGAAAGAAAAATTGTGGGTTTCATGTCCCTTTAATGTGTTGCACTTTCATAAGAAGAAATTGGGCTCCGAAAATCAACAAATGTGGCTTACAGCCGCAATCTTTAGCATTCGGATCAGCCCGAATACTTGTACATCCCTAGTTTTAAGAGCATTTCCAAAAACTTTTTCTACGCACACTTTCTATTGAGCATGTGCAAGAGTGTATACGTATGAGTCTGTGATTGGCTGTTGCATGATACAGGGAAAGCAAATTATTAAATTTGTTAGAAAAAAATCTGTTGTTCATTTAAAATTCAGAGTAAGTGCTATTGCATTGTCTTTTTATTATGCACTTTTTAATTTTGTAATTCTACTTTCATTAATGATCCTTCAAAAACCATTAACCCCTTAATGACAACTGACGTACCAGGTACGTCATGCAAAAACTAACAGTTAATGACAATAGACGCAGTCGCTCTCAGGGTATTGCAGTGATGCCTCGATATGGAGGCATCCTGCAATACCTTTTTACAAGCCTCCGATGCAGAGAGCGCCACTCTGTGGCCCTCTCTGCACCGGTAGTGATGGTGCAGTTCGTTGGTGGGTGGGAGCATAGCAGGGAGGCGGGCGGGTGGGCGGCCCATTGCTACCCGGCATCCGGTTCCTGTAAGTGCAACGTGCACGCTGGGTGCCGGGAGCGTGCGGGGGGGCCTGCGGGGGCATTAGCCACTGACACCAATGAGATCATCAGAGGGAGAGGGGAAAAAAAGTTATATGAAATATAAAAGGATCTGGGAGGGGGATGGGGTTATTGAGGGGGGGCTGCTACACTACAGAAAAAGTTTGAAGGTCAAAAGAAAAAACAAAAATACTGTTGTTTTTGGGGGCACACTGGGTACTGGCAGACAGCTGCCAGTACCCAAGATGGCGGCAAATAGGTAGCGGGGGAGGGTTAGAGAGCTGGTTGGGGGCTAAGGCAGGGGTCCATCACAGCTGAATAAATATTTTCAAAAAATAAAATAAAAAAAACTCCTTTTATTTAGAACTGGCAGACTTTCTGCCAGTACTTAAGATGGCGGGGACAATTGTGGGGGAGGGAAGAGAGCTTTTTGGAAGGGATCAGGGGGTGGGATGTGTCAGGTGGGAGACTGATCTCTACACTAAAGCTAAAATTAACCCTGCAAGCTCCCTTCAAGCTACCTAATTAACTCCTTCACTGCTGGGCATAATTCACGTGTGGTGCGCAGCAGCATTTAGCGGCCTTCTAATTACCAAAAAGCAATGCCAAAGCCATATAAGTCTGTTATTTCTGAACAAAGGAGATCCCAGAGAAGCTTTTACAACCATTTATGCCATAATTGCAGAAGCTGTTTGTAAATAATTTCAGTGGGAAACCTAAATTTTGTGACAAAATTTGTGAAAAAGTGAACATTTTTTTTAAAAATTTTTTTTTAATATTTGATCGCATTTGGCGGTGAAATGGTGGCATGAAATATACCAACATGGGCCTAGATCAATATTTTGGGTTGTCTTTTTAAAAAAAAAATATATACATGTCAAGGGATATTAAGGTATTAACAGTGAAAAGAAGGCACGGCTTCAGCAGAGAGGGTGTGTGAGGCACAGAACCAATCCGGTCAGAGATCGTCACAGGAGACAAGCAAACACCGCCTACGTCAACGACGTGTGTACAGCATATGCACAGATAGCAGGGTGCCAGCCAGAAAAAGAGCCGAGCAGGCTCAGAAAGACACAAGTGGTAGAAGCAAGAGGCTGCACACCAAAGATCCTTAAAACTTAAATCCTTTATTCTTCTCTTTAAAAACGTAGATACACACACAGCATAGCTATGGTAGGAGGAGGCGGGGTCCTGACATGTATCGTGCCTGGACGGCACTTAATCATAGGATAACCCAACACTGAAATAACACACCCTCGTAAAGTAAACTGTGGCCAATCGGCTCACATTAACAATTGTTTCCTAGGAAACATAAGGTGTGTGCTATAAAAGTGTTAGACACCTATATATATAAAAGTACTGTTAAAACCAAATTGAAAGATACAAAATCATCATACTACTTACACCAGTACATATATTTTATCAAATACAACATAAAAAAGTATTTAATGTATTCATATGATATAACGTTGCATCAAGATTTATTCATGGTTTTTCTATTATGTTTTCCCATTTCATTTTGTTGAGGCTAATATGTTGTATTTGATACAATATATGTACTGGTGTAAGTAGTATGATGGTTTTTGTATCTTTCAATTTGGTTTTAACAGTATATATATATATATATATATATATATATATATATATATATATATATATATATATATGTGTCTAACACTTTTATAGCACACACCTTATGTTTCCTAGGAAACGATTGTTTATGTGAGCTGATTGGCCACAGTTTACTTTAAGAGGGTGTGTTATTTCAGTGTCGGGTTATCCTATGATTAAGTGCCGTCCAGGCACGAAACATGTCAGGACCCCGCCTCCTCCTACCATAGCTATGCTGTGTGTGTATCTACGTTTTTTTTATCACCTGAATATCTCTATGTAAAAAAGATAGTTTATCAGTAGCCACATCCCATTGTTAAGGACTTTAAGCAACAAATCAGTATGTATGTCCCAGGACAGCTAAGGGAGTGAGCTTTCGTGCACTCTCATCTTATTTCCCTATTCAGTGTAAGGAAGTTTTCTATGAAATCTCATGAGATCACAGTAAAAGAGTTCATGACCTCAACACTGTTGATGCTGATTGGCTGCTGTTCATTTCTACATTTTTTTTTTTTATTTTTTTTTATTGTTTTACCTGCAGCTAAGCAGCAGCTGAGTATAACTTATTACACAGAACTTACTCTGCTGAGCTTAGGAAATTGAGGTAAAATATCTTCCTTTTTTACATAGAGATGTTCGGGTGATGTTTTCCTGTCAGCTTTTTACAGTTATACTGCATCAGTTTCAAGTGATTTAACATATGAGTATTATGTCCCTTTAAGCAAATTTCCAATTTACTCCTATTATCACATTTTCTTCATTCTCTTGGTATCTTTATTTGAAAAGCAAGAATGTTAGTTTAGATGCCGGCCCATTTTTGGTGAACAAGCTGGGTTGTTCTTGCTGATTGGTGGATAAATAAACCCACCAATAGACAAGTGCTGTCCGGTGTCCTGAACCAAAAAAATGGCTGGCTCCTTAGCTTAGATGCCTTCTTTTTAAAATAAAGATAGCAAGAGAACGAAGAAAAAATTATAATAGGAGTAAATTAGAAAGTTGCTTAAAATCGCATACTCTATCTAAATCACGAAATAAATAATTTGGGTTCAATGTCCCTTTTAATGTCGCTTTTTAATATGTGTTAATTTGTTCTGTTATATAGAAAGCACAATTTGTTAATGCTGTTTTTTTCTATCGTAGCCTTGTTGTTTCGCCCTGCTGTCCGATGCCAGAGTTCACTGCCTTCTACTGAGCAGTCAAGGTAAATGTCAATTTTTTTTTTTGTTTGTTTTTCAATAATACATGATTTACAGTATAATATCAAACATAAGATCATGTAAATTATGTTATATATTACAGATACATAGTCTGTATTCCTTCTAAAAAGAGAACATCTGAAAATATACTACATTGTTGTTCATTTTTATGTATTTTCTTTAATGGATGTTCCTGTGTGTGGGTTAAATACAGTTATCTGCAAGTAAAAGTGTGATCATCATTTCCTTGTTCCACTTTAATGTCTTTAAAAAAAATACTTTTTGTGTAATTTTCTTTAACGCAAATAGGTAACAACATTTTTACGTTTCACATAATTTTACCTTCCCAAAACACGAACATTTAGGATTCTATATCAATGTTGTTCACGAAAAAATACTATTCAAAATCCTCCCCTTTTTTTTTTTTTTTTTTTTGCATCCGGATGTTTTAAAAATGTTATGAAAAAGTTAGTGTTTCATTCTTATGGAGGTAGCCTCTGGCCACCAGTGTAGTTGTAGGAGTTGCTGCTGTTGGCTAGTAACCATGCATTATTGATAACCAAATTTGTTTGTTTTTTCCCCAAGAAATACAACCATCTCTTTCTAATAAGTGGTTTATCTCTGTTTTCCTGTTCCAATTGGCATCTTGTGGTTTAAAAAATGACACGTTTTATTTCCGCCACATGCTAATCAAAAACTTTTATGATTCCCTTGTTTGAAAGAGGAGATTAACCCCTTTTCAATGAGTATTGTTGTACTCCTCTGTTTTTTCTAATATTAACATGGTTTCTACCGGGTGAAATATTTGCTGTTTGTACATTTGCCATGTTATTTAAAGAAGGTTATGTGACCAATCCGTGAAAATAATTTGCTTACCTCTTTCTGTTAAGGGATTTTAAAGGGACAGTATACACTCATTTTCATATAACTGCATGTAATAGACACTACTATAAAGAATAAGATGCACAGATACAGATATAAAAATCCAGTAGAAAACTGTTTAAAAACTTACTTAGAAGTTCTAAGTTTAGCTCTGTTGAAAAGGTGGCTGGAAAGCCCACTGCAAGTGGAAAATAAGACCCTCCCCCCTCCCCCTTCTTTTGCATATGAAAAGACCCTTTACACAAACAGGAGCAAGCTGGAGAAGGTAGCTGACGGTATTCACATAAAACTTTGGGGCTTGGTTAGGAGTCTGAAAATCAGAGCAATGTTATTTAAAAATAAGCAAAACTATACATTTAAAAAAACAAACAAAAAAAAAAAAACTTTATGGGCTATATAAATAGATCATCTACAAAACATTTATGCAAAGAAAAAATGAGTGCATAATGGTTTGTATGCTGAGATTTGGCCCCAATCCCCCATTCTTTCTTGGTATCTATTAGACTAGACTATGCCAATATTTACATTAACCATTGGCTATCTAGAGGGTTGTGTGATCATTCAGAGATTAATGGTTAAAGGGTTACATGTTTATATAGGTGGAAGTATATTGCAGATGGTTTATATCGTGTTCCCCAAATACAGGATTAGACCCTAGACAGGGAGGAACTGCATCCCTTGCTCCACATGGGTTTCCTCAATATTAATCATAAATAAACTAAACATATGTTGTTATATATATATATATATATATATATATATATATATATATATATATATATATATATATATATATATATATATATATATATATATATATATTTCCAAAAGTTTAATCTGTTCTGGTCCTTAAAGGGACACTGAACCCAAATTTTTGTGATTCAGATAGAGCATGAAATTTTAAGCAACTTTCTAATTTACTCCTATTATCAAATTTTCTTTATTCTCTTGGTATCTTAATTTGAAATGCAAGAATGTAAGTTTAGATGCCGGCCCATTTTTGGTAAACAACCTGGGTTGTCCTTGCTGATTGGTGGATAAAGTCATCCACCAATAAAAAAAGTTCTGTCCAGAGGGCTGAACAAAAAAAGCTTAGATGCCTTCTTTTTCAAATAAAGATAGCAAGAGAACGAAGAAAAATGGTAATAGGAGTAAATTCGAAAGTTGCTTAAAATTGCATGCTCTATCTGAATCGCAAAAGAAAAAATTTGGGTTCAGTGTCCCTTTAAATATTGTTCTTAGCCTATTCTATGGGGCCTATTTATCAAAGGTCTATCGGACCTGATCCGACAGTGCGGATCAGGTCCGCAAGACCTCGCTGAATGCGGAGAGCAATACGCTCTCCGTATTCAGCATTGTACCAGCAGCTCACAAGAACTGCTGGTGCAACACCGCCCCCTGCAGACAATCGTCCGTCAGCAGGGGGTGTCAATCAACCCGATCGTACTCGATCGGGTTGATTTCCGGCGATTCCTGTCCGCCTGCTCTTTGTGACCGCTGCTTCATAACTGCTGTTTCTGGCGAGTCTGAAGACTCGCCAGAAACACGGGCCCACAAGCTGCGCTCGGAGCTTGATAAATGGGCCCCTATGTGTCATTTGCGGTTTATCAACTATTCAAAGGCTGTTAAATTTAATAACACTGGTAAGAGATCATTGGGTAGCATTTTTTTTTATATACATTATTTCCTTTCTGATAGCTGGGCTACTGTTAACCCTCAAGGTTTATTCTGTAGTTTATATTTAATCTAAATTGTGTGCCTGATAAATGTAGTGCAATTTTCATTTGTACCAAGGAATCTACCATTTTAAATTTTTTTACTTTTTTTTTTTTTTTTTTTTCTTATCACAAACTTTTTTTTATCACAATATACTTGATGCATAGCCTCTCTCTTCAGAAAGTACTGGTTCTGCTTGTTATGTAGACAAATAGGCTTGTTCCTTAGTCTCTGTGGTCAAGTCAGTGGGTGTAAGAGTGTGTTTTTGCACTGTGCATTGGCAGCACATTGATCGCCTCCCCCGTACAACATCTGTTTCTTAACGAGGAGCTAATTCAGCTTACAACAAACGAAGAATCATTTTTGGCTTTGGCAAACAGTGTATTGTAGCTGTGGCTTTTACAAATAAACATGTTTACTTAAATGATTTTGGAGGTATCCTCTGATCTTACACAGAGCATCTGTATGTTTGAGAGTAGGGTCTAAATTATTTTAAAGAGAACATGAGCAATAATATTAAGTTAGTCTCATTTAAAGGGATTTGTAAATCATAACGTTTGTGAAACGCTAGGATTTATCAGTGCAACAAATAAAGGGGACTTTTAGTCATGAAGTATAAAATACTTTATGCTGAAAGTTCCTTTATTTGTCTGTAGTGTTCACTGTGCAGAACGCTATTTTATCACTGAGGTGACATTTCCACCTCTTAGCCAATAGCCATGTGGGCCAGTTGGCATTATGCCAGATAGCATTGGGTGACCAGACATCTCCGATTTCCGGGGACAGTTCCCATGCAAATTATGTCTCCAGAAATGTCCCCGGCTCTTGTTGCACTGCAGCCAAGCGCTGGGAGGAAGTCCCAGCGTAAGGCAGGCAGCGCGTAGGAGGAAAGAGCGGAGCTCCTCACTGGCGATAACCTGCTAAGACTGCACTAAAATAAGACAATAGTTTACAATTGGAAACTCAGGATGTACCCAGCTGGTGATAAGTTAAATATATATTACCCAAGTGTGAGATAAATTGTATTATTTTACATTCCAGCAGAGCCTGTAATTATAATATCCATCTAGCTGCCTACAGTGGTACGGTAATTCACCAGATAACAACTTTTTGCAGATACGCTAACACACTGCACACTGGTTTAAATTACGTCTTTGTACATTTAGGACAATAATACTGTGCATGAACGGTAAATGTATAAGTTCTTAGGGTTACTGTTACTTCACAGGAAGAATGTGTCTGAACCCCCTAAAAAAATATTAGCAACACATACAATTTCCTGAACAGTTTCTGTATTCCACGCTGTCCATGCAGAATCACTCGGCTCTAAGCCCCGCCCTTCACCTCTCACATCCTCTCTCACGCTTTCAGTTAAAGGGATAGGAAAGTCTAAATTTAAACTTGCATGATTCAGATAGAGCCGGTCATTTTAAGACACTTTTTAAATTCACTTCTATTTTCAAATTTGCTTCGTTCTTAGTATCCCTTGTTAAAAAATGAATACGCACATATCATACACTAGTGGGAGCTGCTGCTAATTGGTACCTGCACACATTTGTCTCTTGTGATTGGCTAAATAGATATTTTCAGCTTCCTGTCAGTAGTGCAATGCTGTCCCTTCAGCAATGGATAACAAGAGAATAAAGAAAATTTGATAATAGAATTAAATTGGAAAGTTGTTTTAAAATGGTATGTTCTATCTGAATCATAAAATAAATGTTTGGGGTTTACTATCCCTTAAAGTGGAATTGTACAGTTAGTGCTGAATAAACTATAACAATTTACTAAAAACTGCACATAATTAGAACACACACTTTCATAGTACTGTATATAGTAAAATATTAGTTTTAGTATATAGTAAAATATTAGTTTTAGTATATAGTAAAATATTAGTTTAGTATATAGTAAAATATTATGTCCAAAAAGTTAAAAATAGCTGTTTTTTTTATTATGAGTTTTCATTATTTCTCTCTTTTTTTATAATAGTACTTAGTATCAGCCTCAGGAGTGGCAGGCATGGCTTCCAACCATCTCATTTTATATAACTGTCACTGGTGGGGAGTTTTAACCTTCTGTCCCTTCAACTGTTGTGCCCTATTCTGTTTACCCAGTTTCTTGCAGGATGGCATGATTCCTCTGTTCACCACCTGAGACGAGCGGTTACACAAGCTCCCCACTTGGTAAATGCCTGGCTGTGGATGTAAATAAGCCGTAATGTGCCATATCCTTTCAATGTTGAAACCTGCTAGACCATTGCTTTCTATATCCATCATATGTTTAAATGGACATATCTCCTGTAAAATTATCTCAGTTGTCACATTGATCTGTTTTACCTGCTCCAGTGCATGACGTTAATGTATTGTGAGAAGTTTGGGGGAAATTGGTTAAGATCTAAGTTCAATTTTGTACGTTAAGCCACATTAAGCTCCCCAAAAAAACAAGCTTAATGTCACTCATTTGCCTTGTGGGAAACCAAATACCATGAAACTTCTAGGATAGGTTTGGAAAGTGACAAACTGAGTTTGTGCCAAGTTTCAAGGCAATTGATTGATGTTTAGGTGAATCTTGGTACATTAAGCTCTTTTTACATTAAGCTGCTCACATTAAATGTTTTAGGATTGTAAAAAAATAGTTAAAATAGTTAAATGTGAATAACTTTTGGTATGTTTTATCAAATGTCCTGAAATTATCAGAATATGTTTGAATAGATAGATTAATGTATTGTGTGTATTTTTTACTCATTAACCCCTTAATGACCACAGCACTTTTCCATTTTCTGTCCTTTTGGGACCAAGGCTATTTTTACATTTTTGCGGTGTTTGTGTTTAGCTGTAATTTTCTTCTTACTCATTTACTGTACCCACACATATTATATACCGTTTTTCTCGCCATTAAATGGACTTTCTAAAGATACCATTATTTTCATCATATCTTATAATTTACTATAAAAAAAAATGATAAAATATGATGAAAAATGGAAAAAAACACACTTTTTCTAACTTTGACCCCCAAAATCTGTTACATATCTAAAACCACCAAAAAACACCCATGCTAAATAGTTTCTAAATTTTGTCCTGAGTTTAGAAATACCCAATGTTTACATGTTTTTTGCTTTTTTTGCAAGTTATAGGGCCATAAATACAAGTAGCACTTTGCTATTTCCAAACCATTTTTTCCAAAATTAGCGCTAGTTACATTAGAACACTGATATCTTTCAGGAATCCCTGAATATCCCTTGACATGTATATATTTTTTTTTTAGTAGACATCCCAAAGTATTGATCTAGGCCAATTTTGGTATATTTCATACCACCATTTCACCGCCAAATGCGATCAAATACAAAAAATCGTTCACTTTTTCACAAATTTTTTCACAAACTTTCGATTTCTCACTGAAATTATTTACAAACAACTTGTGCAATTATGGCACAAATGGTTGTAAATTCTTCTCTGGGATCCCCTTTGTTCAGAAATAGCACACATATATGGCTTTGGCGTTGCTTTTTGGTAATTAGAAGGCCGCTAAATGCCACTGCGCACCACAAGTGTATCATGCCCAGCAGTTAAGGGGTTAATTAGGGAGCTTTTAGGGAGCTTGTAGGGTTAATTTTAGCTTTAGTGTAGTGTAGTAGACAACCCCAAGTATTGATCTAGGCACATTTTGGTATATTTCATGCCACCATTTCACCGCCAAATGCGATCAAATTAAAAAAAACGTAAAATTTTTCACAATTTTAGGTTTCTCACTGAAATCATTTACAAACAGCTTGTGCAATTATGGCACAAATGGTTGTAAATGCTTGTCTGGGATCCCCTTTGTTCAGAAATAGCAGACATATATGACTTTGGCGTTGCTTTCTGGTAATTAGAAGGCCACTAAATCCTGTTGCGCCTCACACGTGTATTATGGCTAGCAGTGAAAGGGTTAATTAGGGAGTTTGTAGTGAGCTTGCAGGGTTAATTTTAGCTTTAGTGTAGAGATCAGCCTCCCATCTGACACATCCCACCCCCTGATCCCTCCCAAACAGCTCCCTTCCCTCCCCCACCCCACAATTGTCCCCGCCATCTTAAGTACTGGCAGAAAGTCTGCCAGTACTAAAATAAAAGGGTTTTAAAAAAAAATGAAATTTTTTTTTTTAGCATATTTACATATGCTACTGTGTAGGATCCCCCCCTTAGCCCCCAACCTCCCTGATCCCCCCCCAAAACCGCTCTCTAACCCTCCCCTCTGCCTTATTGGGGGCCATCTTGGGTACTGGCAGCTGTCTGCCAGTACCCAGTTTACAATAAAAAGTGCTTTTTTTTTTTTTGTTTTTTTTTTTTTCTGTAGTGTAGCTTCCCCCCCCACACACACACACACACACACAGACAAACCCCCACCACCTTGCTGATCGTTTTTTTTTTTATTATTTTGACATTTTTTTATATTTTTTATTTCCACATTTTCTGTAGTGTAGCGGTTCCCACCCGCTCCCTCCCCGTGCACGCGCCCGCCCCCACCCTCCCGTGCACGCGCGCGCGCCCCCAGCCACCCCCGCCCATGATCCCGCCCCCCTTCACATCAACAGGGCCATCGATGGCCGCCACCCGCCTCCCGGTCCGGCTCCCACCCACCAACGCAGGGAGCCACCGATCTCCGGTGCAGAGAGGGCCACAGAGTGGCTCTCTCTGCACCGGATGACTTAAAAAGGTTATTGCAGGATGCCTCCATATCGAGGCATCACTGCAATAACCGGAAAGCATCTGGAAGCGAGCAGGATCGCTTCCAGCTGCTTTCCACACTGAGGACGTGCAGGGTACGTTCTCAGGCGTTAACTGCCTTTTTTCTGAGGACGTACCCTGCACGTCCTCAGTCGTTAAGGGGTTAAGCTACATTAAGCCATTTTCACATTAAATGTTTTAGGATGTCCCCATATGTGGGTGTGTGACTGTATATGTATGCTTGTGCATGTGTGTATATGTATGCTTGTGTGTATATGTATGCTTGTGTGTGTGTGTATATGTATGCTTGTGTGTGTGTGTATATGTATGCTTGTGTGTGTGTGTATATGTATGCTTATGTATGCTTGTGTATATGTATGCTTGTGTGTGTATATGTATGCTTGTGTGTGTATATGTATGCTTGTGCGTGTATATGTATGCTTGTGCGTGTATATGTATGCTTGTGCGTGTATATGTATGCTTGTGCGTGTATATGTATGCTTGTGCATGTGTGTGTGTGTGTGTGTGTATATGTATGCTTGTGTGTGTGTGTATATGTATGCTTGTGTGTGTGTGTATATGTATGCTTGTGTGTGTGTGTATATGTATGCTTGTGCGTGTGTGTGTGTGTGTATATGTATGCTTATGTATGCTTGTGTATATGTATGCTTATGTATGCTTGTGTATATGTATGCTTGTGTATATGTATGCTTGTGTGTGTATATGTATGCTTGTGCGTGTGTGTATATGTATGCTTGTGTGTGTATGTATGCGTGTGTGTGTGTGTATATGTATGCTTGTGTGTATATGTATGCTTGTGCGTGTATATGTATGCTTGTGCTTGTGTGTGTGTATATGTATGCTTATGTATGCTTGTGTATATGTATGCTTGTGTGTATATGTATGTGTGTGTGTATATGTATGCTTGTGTGTATATGTATGCTTGTGTGTGTATATGTATGCTTGTGTGTGTATATGTATGCTTGTGTGTGTATATGTATGCTTGTGTGTGTATATGTATGCTTGTGTGTGTATATGTATGCTTGTGTGTGTGTGTGTATATGTATGCTTGTGTGTGTGTGTATATGTATGCTTGTGTGTGTGTGTATATGTATGCTTGTGTGTGTGTGTGTATATGTATGCTTGTGTGTGTATATGTATGCTTGTGCGTGTGTGTATATGTATGCTTGTGTGTATATGTATGCTTGTGTGTGTATGTATGCGTGTGTGTGTGTGTATATGTATGCTTGTGTGTGTATATGTATGCTTGTGTGTGTGTATATGTATGCTTGTGTGTGTGTGTGTATATGTATGCTTGTGTGTGTGTGTGTGTATATGTATGCTTGTGTGTGTATATGTATGCTTGTGTGTGTGTGTATATGTATGCTTGTGTGTGTGTGTATATGTATGCTTGTGTGTGTGTGTATATGTATGCTTGTGTGTGTGTGTATATGTATGCTTGTGTGTGTGTGTATATGTATGCTTGTGTGTGTGTGTGTATATGTATGCTTGTGTGTGTGTGTGTATATGTATGCTTGTGTGTGTGTGTGTATATGTATGCTTGTGTGTGTGTGTGTATATGTATGCTTGTGTGTGTGTGTGTATATGTATGCTTGTGTGTGTGTGTGTATATGTATGCTTGTGTGTGTGTGTGTATATGTATGCTTGTGTGTGTGTGTGTATATGTATGCTTGTGTGTGTGTGTATATGTATGCTTGTGCGTGTGTGTATATGTATGCTTGTGCGTGTGTGTATATGTATGCTTGTGCGTGTGTGTATATGTATGCTTGTGTGTGTGTGTGTATATGTGTGTGTGTGTATATGTATGCTTGTGTGTGTATATGTATGCTTGTGCGTGTGTGTATATGTATGCTTGTGTGTGTATATGTATGCTTGTGTGTATATGTATGCTTGTGTGTGTGTATATGTATGCTTGTGTGTGTGTATATGTATGCTTGTGTGTGTGTGTATATGTATGCTTGTGTGTGTGTGTATATGTATGCTTGTGTGTGTGTGTATATGTATGCTTGTGCGTGTGTGTATATGTATGCTTGTGCGTGTGTGTATATGTATGCTTGTGCGTGTGTGTATATGTATGCTTGTGTGTGTGTGTGTATATGTGTGTGTGTGTATATGTATGCTTGTGTGTGTATATGTATGCTTGTGCGTGTGTGTATATGTATGCTTGTGTGTGTATATGTATGCTTGTGTGTATATGTATGCTTGTGTGTGTGTATATGTATGCTTGTGTGTGTGTGTATATGTATGCTTGTGTGTGTGTGTATATGTATGCTTGTGTGTGTGTGTATATGTATGCTTGTGTGTGTGTGTATATGTATGCTTGTGTGTGTGTGTATATGTATGCTTGTGTGTGTGTGTATATGTATGCTTGTGTGTGTGTGTATATGTATGCTTGTGTGTGTGTGTATATGTATGCTTGTGTGTGTGTGTATATGTATGCTTGTGTGTGTGTGTATATGTATGCTTGTGCGTGTGTGTGTGCATATGTATGCTTGTGTGTTTATGCTTTCAAACCTTTCTCCATCTTCTTAACATTTGGTAGTCATATCACAAAAAGTTCTGAGAAGTGTTTTTTTTTTTTTTTATCTCATGGACGAAATGTGAGAATTAGCATATATATCATACAATCACTCCATAAACACATATCAAACACACTGCATATATAATTTGAGCAAAATGTGCTTTTAAAATAGTTATTTATAATTTGCCAAAAAAAATAAATGCCCCCGGATTTCATTTTAAAAAATCTGGTCACCTTAGGATAGCTAGCACGCTATTAGCTAAGATCACCACACTGAAAAATAGCGTTCTGCCGGGGGTGGCCTGAGGCACTCGGCACGGTGAACGCTGCAGTCAAATAAAGGAACTTTCAGCATGAAATGTGTTATACTTCATGACTGAAAGTCTCCTTTTATTTGTTGCACTGGTAAATCCTAGTGTTTCGAAAACGCTAGGATTTTACCATCACTTTAAGGTAATGGACCCCACCATATTGTAAGTTTTTTTCCTAATCTAGTCCTCTTTCCTGAGGACAATCAGAGACCGATGCAAACAATAGCTGTGTAGTTTATAACAGGGTTAGGGATTGGGAGGTTTCGAGTTGGTTCTTCCTATTTTTGTGAGAATTAGAACCCTGCAAGATGGTACAAAATAAGTATTAATAGTATATTACAAAGGTTTTATTTTTACGATACATAATTATACATTTTATATTAGTCTCTTCGCGACCTATGCACTTTCCATTTCCGGATTGGATATCCGGCATCATCTGAAACTGCGGCTTGTAACTTTACATGTAACAACTTTCTAATTTTTTACTTTTATCATCAAATTTGCTTTGTTTTATTGTTATTTTTAGTTGAAAGCTAAACCTAGGTAAGCTCATATACTAATTTCTAATCCATTGAAGGCCGCCTCTTAGCTGAATGCATATGACTGTTTTTCACAGTTAAAGGACGTTAGTTCATGTGTTTCATATAGATAACATTGTGCTCATGCACGTGAAGTCAGCACTAATTGCATGAAATGCAAGTCTGTCAAATGTTCTGAGATAAGGAGGCAGTCTGCAGAAGCTTAGACACAAAGGTAAAATGTATATTTCTATAACAGTGTTGTTTATGCAAAGTCAAAATTAAACTTTCATTATTCAGATAGAGCAGCAGTTTTAAACAACTTTCCAATTTACTTCCATTAACAAAATATGCACAGTTTTTTTATATTTAAACTTTTTTGAGTCACCAGCTCCTACTGAGCATGTGCAGAATAAACATGTATGCATTTTTGATTGGCTGATGGCTGTCACATTGTATGTGCATGCATTTGTGATTGGCTGATGGCTGCCACATGGTACAGGGGGAGTAGAAATTGAAATAAATCATTCTGTATCCAATGCATTTAAAGGGGCAGTCTAGTCAAAATTAAACTTTCATGATTCAGATAGGGCATGTAATTTTAAACAACTTTCCAATTTACTTCTATTATCTAATTTGCTCCGTTCTTTAGATATCTTTTGTTGAAGAAATAGCAATGCACATGTGTGAGCCAATCGCACAAGGCCTCTATGTGCAGCAACGAATCAGCAGCTACTGAGCATTTCTAGATATGCTTTTCAGCAAGTGATATCAAGAGAATGAAGCAAATGAGATAATAGAAGTAAATTAGAAAGTTGTTTAAAATGACATGCTCTTTCTAAATCAGGAAAGAAAAAATTTGGGTTTCATGTCCCTTTAACTTTAATTTTCACTTTACTGTCCCTTTAATGTGTACGTACTGCATTGCAAAAGATCTCCCTACACAATGAGTGCATCATATATGCAGAGGATAGCTCAGTATGAGTACTGTATAGCAAGAGATCTCCCTACATAATGAGTGCATCATATATGCAGAGGATAGCTCAGTAAGAGTACTGTATAGCAAGAGATCTCCCTACATAATGAGTGCATCATATATGCAGAGGATAGCTCAGTATGAGTACTGTATAGCAAGAGATCTCCCTACACAATGAGTGCATCATATATGCAGAGGATAGCTCAGTAAGAGTACTGTATAGCAAGAGATCTCCCTACATAATGAGTGCATCATATATGCAGAGGATAGCTCAGTATGAGTACTGTATAGCAAGAGATCTCCCTACACAATGAGTGCATCATGTATGCAGAGGATAGCTCAGTAAGAGTACTGTATAGCAAGAGATCTCCCTACATAATGAGTGCATCATATATGCAGAGGATAGCTCAGTGTGAGTACTGTATAGCAAGAGATCTCCCTACACAATGAGTGCATCATATATGCAGAGGATAGCTCAGTATGAGTACTGTATAGCAAGAGATCTCCCTACACAATGAGTGCATCATGTATGCAGAGGATAGCTCAGTAAGAGTACTGTATAGCAAGAGATCTCCCTACATAATGAGTGCATCATATATGCAGAGGATAGCTCAGTGTGAGTACTGTATAGCAAGAGATCTCCCTACACAATGAGTGCATCATATATGCAGAGGATAGCTCAGTGTGAGTACTGTATAGCAAGAGATCTCCCTACACAATGAGTGCATCATATATGCAGAGGATAGCTCAGTGTGAGTACTGTATAGCAAGAGATCTCCCTACACAATGAGTGCATCATATATGCAGAGGATAGCTCAGTGTGAGTACTGTATAGCAAGAGATCTCCCTACACAATGAGTGCATCATATATGCAGAGGATAGCTCAGTGTGAGTACTGTATAGCAAGAGATCTCCCTACACAATGAGTGCATCATATATGCAGAGGATAGCTCAGTGTGAGTACTGTATAGCAAGAGATCTGCATACACAATGAGTGCATCATATATGCAGAGGATAGCTCAGTGTGAGTACTGTATAGCAAGAGATCTCCCTACACAATGAGTGCATCATATATGCAGAGGATAGCTCAGTGTGAGTACTGTATAGCAAGAGATCTGCATACACAATGAGTGCATCATATATGCAGAGGATAGCTCAGTGTGAGTACTGTATAGCAAGAGATCTTCATACACAATGAGTGCATCATATATGCAGAGGATAGCTCAGTGTGAGTACTGTATAGTAAGAGATCTTCATACACAATGAGTGCATCATATATGCAGAGGATAGCTCAGTGTGAGTACTGTATAGCAAGAGATCTCCCTACACAATGAGTGCATCATATATGCAGAGGATAGCTCAGTGTGAGTACTGTATAGCAAGAGATCTTCATACACAATGAGTGCATCATATATGCAGAGGATAGCTCAGTGTGAGTATTTTATAGCAAGAGATCTGCATACACAATGAGTGCTTCATATATGCAGAGGATAGCTCAGTGTGGGTACTGTATAGCAAGAGATCTCCCTACACAATGAGTGCATCATATATGCAGAGGATAGCTCAGTATGAGTACTGTATAGCAAGAGATCTTCATACACAATGAGTGCATCATATATGCAGAGGATAGCTCAGTGTGAGTACTGTATAGCAAGAGATCTCCCTACACAATGAGTGCATCATATATGCAGAGGATAGCTCAGTATGAGTACTGTATAGCAAGAGATCTTCATACACAATGAGTGCATCATATATGCAGAGGATAGCTCAGTGTGAGTACTGTATAGCAAGAGATCTTCATACACAATGAGTGCATCATATATGCAGAGGATAGCTCAGTATGAGTACTGTATAGTAAGAGATCTGCATACACAATGAGTGCATCATATATGCAGAGGATAGCTCAGTGTGAGTACTGTATAGCAAGAGATCTCCCTACACAATGAGTGCATCATATATGCAGAGGGATAGCTCAGTGTGAGTACTGTATAGCAAGAGATCTCCCTACACAATGAGTGCATCATATATGCAGAGGATAGCTCAGTGTGAGTACTGTATAGCAAGAGATCTCCCTACACAATGAGTGCATCATATATGCAGAGGGATAGCTCAGTGTGAGTACTGTATAGCAAGAGATCTCCCTACACAATGAGTGCATCATATATGCAGAGGATAGCTCAGTGTGAGTACTGTATAGCAAGAGATCTCCCTACACAATGAGTGCATCATATATGCAGAGGATAGCTCAGTGTGAGTACTGTATAGCAAGAGATCTGCATACACAATGAGTGCATCATATATGCAGAGGATAGCTCAGTGTGAGTACTGTATAGCAAGAGATCTGCATACACAATGAGTGCATCATATATGCAGAGGATAGCTCAGTGTGAGTACTGTATAGCAAGAGATCTGCATACACAATGAGTGCATCATATATGCAGAGGATTGCTCAGTGTGAGTACTGTATAGCAAGAGATCTGCATACACAATGAGTGCATCATATATGCAGAGGGATAGCTCAGTGTGAGTACTGTATAGCAAGAGATCTCCCTACACAACGAGTGCATCATATATGCAGAGGATAGCTCAGTGTGAGTACTGTATAGCAAGAGATCTCCCTACACAATGAGTGCATCATATATGCAGAGGATAGCTCAGTGTGAGTACTGTATAGCAAGAGATCTCCCTACACAATGAGTGCATCATATATGCAGAGGATAGCTCAGTGTGAGTACTGTATAGCAAGAGATCTTCATACACAATGAGTGCATCATATATGCAGAGGATAGCTCAGTGTGAGTACTGTATAGCAAGAGATCTCCCTACACAATGAGTGCATCATATATGCAGAGGATAGCTCAGTGTGAGTACTGTATAGCAAGAGATCTCCCTACACAATGAGTGCATCATATATGCAGAGGATAGCTCAGTGTGAGTACTGTATAGCAAGAGATCTCCCTACACAATGAGTGCATCATATATGCAGAGGATAGCTCAGTGTGAGTACTGTATAGCAAGAGATCTCCCTACACAATGAGTGCATCATATATGCAGAGGATAGCTCAGTGTGAGTACTGTATAGCAAGAGATCTCCCTACACAATGAGTGCTTCATATATGCAGAGGATAGCTCAGTGTGAGTACTGTATAGCAAGAGATCTCCCTACACAATGAGTGCATCATATATGCAGAGGATAGCTCAGTGTGAGTACTGTATAGCAAGAGATCTCCCTACACAATGAGTGCATCATATATGCAGAGGGATAGCTCAGTGTGAGTACTGTATAGCAAGAGATCTCCCTACACAATGAGTGCATCATATATGCAGAGGATAGCTCAGTGTGAGTACTGTATAGCAAGAGATCTCCCTACACAATGAGTGCATCATATATGCAGAGGGATAGCTCAGTGTGAGTACTGTATAGCAAGAGATCTCCCTACACAATGAGTGCATCATATATGCAGAGGGATAGCTCAGTGTGAGTACTGTATAGCAAGAGATCTTCATACACAATGAGTGCATCATATATGCAGAGGATAGCTCAGTGTGAGTACTGTATAGCAAGAGATCTCCCTACACAATGAGTGCATCATATATGCAGAGGGATAGCTCAGTTTGAGTACTGTATAGCAAGAGATCTCCCTACACAATGAGTGCATCATATATGCAGAGGATAGCTCAGTGTGAGTACTGTATAGCAAGAGATCTCCCTACACAATGAGTGCATCATATATGCAGAGGGATAGCTCAGTGTGAGTACTGTATAGCAAGAGATCTCCCTACACAATGAGTGCATCATATATGCAGAGGATAGCTCAGTATGAGTACTGTATAGCAAGAGATCTTCATACACAATGAGTGCATCATATATGCAGAGGATAGCTCAGTGTGAGTACTGTATAGCAAGAGATCTTCATACACAATGATTGCATCATATATGCAGAGGATAGCTCAGTGTGAGTATTGTATAGCAAGAGATCTTCATACACAATGAGTGCATCATATATGCAGAGGATAGCTCAGTGTGAGTACTGTATAGCAAGAGATCTTCATACACAATGAGTGCATCATATATGCAGAGGATAGCTCAGTGTGAGTACTGTATAGCAAGAGATCTTCATACACAATGAGTGCATCATATATGCAGAGGATAGCTCAGTGTGAGTACTGTATAGCAAGAGATCTTCATACACAATGAGTGCATCATATATGCAGAGGATAGCTCAGTGTGAGTACTGTATAGCAAGAGATCTCCCTACACAATGAGTGCATCATATATGCAGAGGATAGCTCAGTGTGAGTATTGTATAGCAAGAGATCTCCCTACACAATGAGTGCATCATATATGCAGAGGATAGCTCAGTGTGAGTACTGTAAAGCAAGAGATCTTCATACACAATGAGTGCATCATATATGCAGAGGATAGCTCAGTGTGAGTATTTTATAGCAAGAGATCTGCATACACAATGAGTGCATCATATATGCAGAGGATAGCTCAGTGTGAGTACTGTATAGCAAGAGATCTGCATACACAATTAGTGCTTCATATATGCAGAGGATAGCTCAGTGTGAGTATTGTATAGCAAGAGATCTCCCTACACAATGAGTGCATCATATATGCAGAGGATAGCTCAGTGTGAGTACTGTATAGCAAGAGATCTGCATACACAATTAGTGCTTCATATATGCAGAGGATAGCTCAGTGTGAGTACTGTATAGCAAGAGATCTCCCTACACAATGAGTGCATCATATATGCAGAGGATAGCTCAGTGTGAGTACTGTATAGCAAGAGATCTCCCTACACAATGAGTGCATCATATATGCAGAGGATAGCTCAGTGTGAGTACTGTATAGCAAGAGATCTCCCTACACAATGAGTGCATCATATATGCAGAGGATAGCTCAGTGTGAGTACTGTATAGCAAGAGATCTTCATACACAATGAGTGCATCATATATGCAGAGGATAGCTCAGTGTGAGTACTGTATAGCAAGAGATCTCCCTACACAATGAGTGCATCATATATGCAGAGGATAGCTCAGTGTGAGTACTGTATAGCAAGAGATCTGCATACACAATTAGTGCATCATATATGCAGAGGATAGCTCAGTGTGAGTACTGTATAGCAAGAGATCTGCATACACAATGAGTGCATCATATATGCAGAGGATAGCTCAGTGTGAGTACTGTATAGCAAGAGATCTCCCTACACAATGAGTGCATCATATATGCAGAGGATAGCTCAGTGTGAGTACTGTATAGCAAGAGATCTCCCTACACAATGAGTGCATCATATATGCAGAGGATAGCTCAGTGTGAGTACTGTATAGCAAGAGATCTGCATACACAATGAGTGCATCATATATGCAGAGGATAGCTCAGTGTGAGTACTGTATAGCAAGAGATCTGCATACACAATTAGTGCATCATATATGCAGAGGATAGCTCAGTGTGAGTACTGTATAGCAAGAGATCTGCATACACAATGAGTGCATCATATATGCAGAGGATAGCTCAGTATGAGTACTGTATAGCAAGAGATCTGCATACACAATGAGTGCATTATATATGCAGAGGATAGCTCAGTGTGAGTACTGTATAGCAAGAGATCTCCCTACACAATGAGTGCATCATATATGCAGAGGATAGCTCAGTGTGAGTACTGTATAGCAAGAGATCTCCCTACACAATGAGTGCATCATATATGCAGAGGATAGCTCAGTGTGAGTACTGTATAGCAAGAGATCTCCCTACACAATGAGTGCATCATATATGGAGAGGATAGCTCAGTGTGAGTACTGTATAGCAAGAGATCTGCATACACAATGAGTGCATCATATATGGAGAGGATAGCTCAGTATGAGTACTGTATAGCAAGAGATCTCCCTACACAATGAGTGCATCATATATGTAGAGGATAGCTCAGTGTGAGTACTGTATAGCAAGAGATCTGCATACACAATGAGTGCATCATATATGCAGAGGATAGCTCAGTGTGAGTATTTTATAGCAAGAGATCTGCATACACAATGAGTGCATCATATATGCAGAGGATAGCTCAGTGTGAGTACTGTATAGCAAGAGATCTGCATACACAATGAGTGCATCATATATGCAGAGGATAGCTCATTGTGAGTACTGTATAGCAAGAGATCTGCATACACAATGAGTGCATCATATATGGAGAGGATAGCTCAGTGTGAGTACTGTATAGCAAGAGATCTCCCTACACAATGAGTGCATCATATATGCAGAGGATAGCTCAGTGTGAGTACTGTATAGCAAGAGATCTCCCTACACAATGAGTGCATCATATATGCAGAGGATAGCTCATTGTGAGTACTGTATAGCAAGAGATCTGCATACACAATGAGTGCATCATATATGGAGAGGATAGCTCAGTGTGAGTACTGTATAGCAAGAGATCTGCATACACAATGAGTGCATCATATATGCAGAGGATAGCTCAGTGTGAGTACTGTATAGCAAGAGATCTCCCTACACAATGCGTGCATCATATATGCAGAGGATAGCTCAGTGTGAGTACTGTATAGCAAGAGATCTCCCTACACAATGAGTGCATCATATATGCAGAGGATAGCTCAGTGTGAGTACTGTATAGCAAGAGATCTGCATACACAATGAGTGCATCATATATGCAGAGGATAGCTCAGTGTGAGTACTGTATAGCAAGAGATCTGCATACACAATTAGTGCATCATATATGCAGAGGATAGCTCAGTGTGAGTACTGTATAGCAAGAGATCTGCATACACAATGAGTGCATCATATATGCAGAGGATAGCTCAGTATGAGTACTGTATAGCAAGAGATCTGCATACACAATGAGTGCATTATATATGCAGAGGATAGCTCAGTGTGAGTACTGTATAGCAAGAGATCTCCCTACACAATGAGTGCATCATATATGCAGAGGATAGCTCAGTGTGAGTACTGTATAGCAAGAGATCTCCCTACACAATGAGTGCATCATATATGCAGAGGATAGCTCAGTGTGAGTACTGTATAGCAAGAGATCTCCCTACACAATGAGTGCATCATATATGGAGAGGATAGCTCAGTGTGAGTACTGTATAGCAAGAGATCTGCATACACAATGAGTGCATCATATATGGAGAGGATAGCTCAGTATGAGTACTGTATAGCAAGAGATCTCCCTACACAATGAGTGCATCATATATGTAGAGGATAGCTCAGTGTGAGTACTGTATAGCAAGAGATCTGCATACACAATGAGTGCATCATATATGCAGAGGATAGCTCAGTGTGAGTATTTTATAGCAAGAGATCTGCATACACAATGAGTGCATCATATATGCAGAGGATAGCTCAGTGTGAGTACTGTATAGCAAGAGATCTGCATACACAATGAGTGCATCATATATGCAGAGGATAGCTCATTGTGAGTACTGTATAGCAAGAGATCTGCATACACAATGAGTGCATCATATATGGAGAGGATAGCTCAGTGTGAGTACTGTATAGCAAGAGATCTCCCTACACAATGAGTGCATCATATATGCAGAGGATAGCTCAGTGTGAGTACTGTATAGCAAGAGATCTCCCTACACAATGAGTGCATCATATATGCAGAGGATAGCTCAGTGTGAGTACTGTATAGCAAGAGATCTCCCTACACAATGAGTGCATCATATATGCAGAGGGATAGCTCAGTGTGAGTACTGTATAGCAAGAGATCTCCCTACACAATGAATGCATCATATATGCAGAGGGATAGCTCAGTGTGAGTACTGTATAGCAAGAGATCTGCATACACAATGAGTGCATCATATATGGAGAGGATAGCTCAGTGTGAGTACTGTATAGCAAGAGATCTCCCTACACAATGAGTGTTTTAAGATGATTATCATTGTCATTTTCATGGCACTATTTACAAGGTTTTGAAAATTAATAGCTGTTCAGGGATACACCACTTGCAAATCGTAGTACTCATATTCCTGTTATTCTTTGATGTCACCAATTGAGGATGGATGTAAATGACCACGTGCTTCGATCTAAACTGTCACTTTGTGGAATCTTTCTTTGTCGGGCAAAATTATCTGTTCTTAAAGGGACATCAATTTATTTATTTTTTACCATGAATGTGCAAGAGCAGCAACAACATAAAAATGTTTTGTTATTGTTTGCCGGAAAAAGTATATGTTAAATGTAAAGTGAAGCCAACAGGAAGCGCTTGTTTAAATGAGCAGTAAACGCAAAATTAAACTTTCATGACTCGGACAGAACTGTGTATTCTAATACGTTTTGAAACACATAACAGAGAATTTTTGAGCATCGTGTTTCCTTAAATTAAATGATTAATGCATCATTCAGCTGTGTACTTCCTGCTAGGGTGACCACATATCTAAACTGCCATTCGGGGACGCCCCCCCCAAAAAAAAAAATTCTATTAAACAAGCAATTGTAATACATGCAATTTATCCCCATTCCCCATGTGTACTGAATGGCGACCATCTTCCTGCTCCTTTCCCATTGCCCGCCCTTATCTCTTCGCCTATCTGACTGACACACTCTGTTTCCTCGTCCTCTGCTCCAGTTCAACTAGGGCAGGCGCTCCACCACCCACGTACACAGTGCAGTACACACACTCTAGTACTGTAGGCAGGCAACAGAGGGGACGGGGATGTACGAAAAATAACATGCATATCCCCGCTTCCCTCCCTCATAACTGGCGGCGCCTCTTGTCTGGAGTTTGGCCGTGAGCCAGCCCCTGCCCCCTGGGACGATGTCTTCTAGACTCTGAGACTCACGATCTGCGCTGCGGGAAGCCAGCAACAAGCCGCTCTAGAGTCCTAAGACTTCAATGCGTCTGACGTCAGTGCTGGCTGTCAGTGCTGGCTTTCAGTTTTTAATTTCATTCCGGTACACTGAATGAAGGGACCCAGGACAGACCTTTTAAAATGCGGGACTGTCCCGGGCAATACGGGACAAGTGGTCACCCTACTTCCTGCTGATGCTCATTGGTTGATGGGTACAATGAGCATTAGTAGGAAGTACACAATTGATACAACTGTAACTGTATGCCGAGTAAGGAAAGAGAGCACCTAAGATAAGAGAGGGTAAAGGGGGGTTAACTTGGTTTTGTGTCCCTTTAAATATTTTATGGGACTTTCAATTTTAATGTTCATTTATTTCTTTATTGTTATTTGCAAAGGCACTGAAGGGGTTAAATGGACATTAAAGTGACATGAAACACAAAAAGTTGGTTCACTTTCTATCCTTTGTTGAAAAGTAGGGAGGTAAGCTCCGGAGTGTGCACGTGTCTGGAGCACTATATGGCAGCAGTTTTGCACGATCATTATACTTTAGCAAGAGCACTAGATGGCAGCACCTTTTCCAGACATGCGAACGCTACTTACCTAGGTATCTCTTCAACAAAGAATACTATGGAAACAAAGCAAATTAGCTAATGGAGGAAAAAAATGGAAACTGTTTTTTAAAAAGTATGCTCTGTCTGAATCATGAAAGAAAATGTTAGGGTTTTATATGCCTTTAAATTGGCCAGTGCCTTTTTATGTCGTGTTTTTTTTTTAAATTATCGTTTCATCTCTTCTGTTTTTACAGTTAATCTCCAATTTTTGCTCATTCTATTTTATATTTATGGATAGAAAACTCGTGTTGATCTCTGTGCATATGAGTGTGTTCTTAAACAGTCAGATCACATTATAGATGATGATATAAAGGGAGGGGTCTAACTGAACTCTTTGCCTAAATGCTGAATCCTATTAATTCTTCCCATAGTTTTGTTCCCAAGACCTCATTATCTGCACCGTCTTGGCCAGAAATTAAGCTGCCAGATCCTATTGAAGAAGCGGAACACCACAAAGGTTAGTACTTAACAGAATTAACATGATTTACATGACACATCCTATGTAGTGCACAGTCATTTCTTAGGATGCCGGCAGCCAGGGGCTACACTTGTGAGGAAGGCAGACAGATTTGTAAAGTTCACTGAGAGGGTAGAATTCCATGTAATGCAAAAGTGTTTCCTATAAGCTGCTTTGGAACTAAAGACCTTTACTTTAGTTCTAATTACAATTTCATGTGGAGGAAGCGGCAATACGTGAGCAGTCTGGTGCGCATTTATATTAGGTATCTGTATGTACACTTGTCTGTCTGTCTTCGTCCTTATCTGGCATTTCTTCCTGGATGGCCTCTCGCCACCTAAAAATCAACATGTCCAAGACTGAGCTTCTTCTAATCCCCCCCAACTAATTCTACTCCAGTTTCTAACTTTACTATCACTGTCGGTGACACCACTACCTCCCCATCACCCCAAGTCCGCTGCCTTGGAGTTGCACTCGACTCCAATCTGTCCTTCATACCCCACATCCAATCGCTCTCTTCATCCTGTCGCAACCACCTACGCAATATCTCCAAAATTTGTCCTTTTTTGAGTGCTGAAACTACTAAACAGCTAATCCATTCCCTAATAATTTCCCGGCTTGACTACTATAACAACCTACTAACTGGCCTTCCTCTCTCCCGCCTCTCCCCCCTTCAATCCATCCTAAATGCCTCTGCTAGGCTTATCCACCTCTCCCAACGCTCTGTATCTGCCGCACCCCTCTGTGAGTCCCTTCTCTGGCTCCCCATTCACAGCAGAATTAAATTCAAAATTCTCACTCTGACCTACAAAGCCCTTACCAATGCAGCCCCCCCCATACCTGTCCTCACTCATCAACAAATATACTCCATCCCGTCCGGTAAGATCCAAAAACAATCTACTCCTTGCCTCTTCTACCATTAACTCCTCTCATGCTAGACTACAGGACTTCTCTCGTGCGGCACCAATCCTCTGGAACGCACTTCCTCGAGCTGTCAGACTTTCCCCCAACCTCTCCTCCTTTAAACGCTCCCTAAAGACCTTCTTGTTCAGGGAAGCCTATAACCAAATCAGTAACTAATGAATTCCACTTGCCTAATAGTTGCCCTCATCTAACTCCACACTAACATCATTCCCACCTTTGCAGTCCCCACCTCCTGTTTCTCACCCTCCTACCCATTTAGATTGTAAGTTCCCACGGGAACAGGGCTCCCAGTTCCCCCTGTATTTGTTTGTTAAATTTTGTCTGGTGTCTCATATTGTACTGTCCTTTTATCTTTGTTACCTATGAACAGCGCTGCGGAATCTGTTGGCGCTTTATAAATAAAAAAAACAATAGATGTAGTAGGTGCTAAAAGCTGTAGGACATACAGATATGTATATAAAACCTTTATATCTATAAAGGACTACTAAAACGATGATGACATGATATAAATAATCACAATTTTATTTTATAAATATAAAATACATTCCTCAAATCAGCTAAAAATAACTATAATTTCATTCACACTGTCTTAATCCAATTGTACAAATAATCAGCCTCTCAGACTCTTAAAACAGTAAATTAGTATCCAACAATAATGTCCAATGCTAGTCATTTCTTAAAATATAGTTCTCATTGTTGTTGATGTGCAGCTGCAAGTAAGTTTCAGGGATCCCCGAAAATGAGTCTTTGATTCTTAGGGTCGGTTATTTAAAAAGGATTAATCTCCTCCAAACACACTAGTGTGCCCCCGGCTGTCAGCGTTCTCACCTGACCTTTGATAACAGCTGTGGTATAGAGCGGCTTTCCCACCTTCTCTCCTATCGCCGTATCAGCGAATGTAAAAGTCTCAAACACTGGGTGAAGCAATGAGGCTTTCTTACCTCCTCTTTGTGTCTCCTTGTCGGCTCTCTCACCTGACTTGACACTGTGGCTTCTCCTCTGATCTCGGCTTTCAAACTCCGTCAATGACATCACCCGGTTTCCGGATCCCAAGGTGACTACTTGCGCAAGTATTTCAACGGATGTGTCCAGACGATCCTCTGCTATTAAGTACACCAGGGTACGCAGAGTTCAACAATGTAACAAGTGGTTTCCAACAGCAGGATAGTCCTCTGTATAAATAAAGAATAATAATAATATTGTGATGAAATATGTGTTTCCATGTCTGTCTGCCTATAAATGTCACAGGGTGGGGGTTGCAGGAGGGGGGGAGAGGTCAGTGCTTCAGTCAGTGTGACCTTCCTAGGTCATACAAAGGGACCAGTTTCCAGCAAGGGATTCCCAGCAATCTTCAGTACCACCACAGGCTGCTCAGTATAACCTGAACCTGTATAGCTTTTTGCTCAGACAAAATGATATTAGCCTGTTCATACAAGTGACACAGCTTAAACTTAGTGGGCCATCAAATAATAAAAGCTCCCCTTTCTTAGACATGAAACAGCTGACAGGAAACCCATTCCCCATCCTGCGGTATTGTCATGGGTTGGGAGGTATTGCCCTGTTCCTATCTACAGCCCCTCTGTGTCCCGGTTTTAAGGGACATGCCAAACCATGTCAAGACACACACCCATATAACATCCATAACACTTGCCTTTCTTTGAGTTATGCCATTCCTCCTGCATGTGGCCTCATACACAAGATACTTGTGTGCTATTGGCTACAAGCTCTTAACCTCCCACTTCCTGGAAATCATCCGGCAGATGTTGGAACGTATGAGTAACCTAGAATTCAAAGAAGTGTGACCTATTAGCAACCTTAAGATAAGCCAGCCAATAGCAAAAAGTCCACCACAACAGTTTTTAATTGGTCAGTAACTTGACTCTTGAATTGCTTAAACCAAACCAATGAAATGCATGTGTGCCAGACAATCAGAATGCATTTCTCCTTTGAGTTTTAATAATGAGGTTGCATGGCTACAGATTCTTTTTAATCCCACCTGCTCTCATTTAGAGCCAGAAGAGAGAGGGAACTTTCTGGAATTATTGTTTTAATATAGTCACAGCCTGGGCCGGCTCAAAATATTGTGCTACCTGGGTCTGAGAAAGAAATGGTGCCCACCTAGTAAAATTGCATACTAACATTTGAACCCACTAGCCTGTTTACCTCCTTACTAAGCATGCATGCATGCATGCAACTAATGCTTATGCACAATTGTGCAGTAAGTGAAAAGGCAGCTAGAGTTATGTGCTTGTCGCCCCTGACTGGTGTCTTTGTGCATGATATGGGAAGGAGCAGTTTGAGCCTGACAATGGCAGACAGTCACTGAAGTGCCGTCCCCTGTCAAGTGCTGCCTGTGTACCTTGGAGTTAATTGGTCCCAGGGTTGAGCTGGCCCTGCTAACATCTGTGCTGCCTCAGAGTTTTTAAAACATCCCAAACTGATGTGTCCGGGATGATCGACAAGCCATTTTCTTTTAAATTGTTTGCATGGGGGGGCAGGGCAGCACAAGGAAATTCTTGTGCAATGATAACTGCCTCTCTTGCCCTGTTCGTGGGTGGAAAGGATCCCTGGCTGGGAACCTTTTCTGCCCACTTGTTAATAAAAGGCAGTGATGGCTGCCAAAAATGTGATTAATAATAATAATATTATCATTTATGTGTATAGCGCCGCCAAATTCCGTAGCGCTGGGTACAATGATGAGGTATACAATGATTTTTTATAAAATACAAAACTAAACAAATCTAGTACAGGAGGAAGAGGGCGCTGCTCCATGGAGCTCACAGTCTACAGGTTTAAGATGCTTAGACATAAGGTTGGGGGTAGCTTGCAGCAGTGAGTCAGGCAGTTCATGTATTAGTTTGGTTCGGCTGAGAGATGGAGGAGAGATGGTAAGCCTCTTTGAATAGGTGAGTTTTCAAGGAGCGTCTGAATCTATACAAGGTTGGAGACAGTCTTATGGAATGGGGTAGAGAGTTCCAGAGGACAGGAGCAGCACGTGCACAGTCTTGGATGCGGGAGTGGGACATAGAGATAACAGGAGTGGAGAGATGTAGGTCAGAGGTTGACCGAAGAGGACGGGATGGGGAATATTTCACGATGAGAGAGGAAATAAAGTTGGGCGTTAGACTGTTGAGTGCTTTGTAAGTTAGGGTTTATACTTTAAATTGTATTCTGGAGTGTATGGGGAGCCAGTGTAGAGACTGGCAGAGCGGAGCAGCTGATGCAGATCGGCGACTTAGGTGGATGAGTCTAGCAGAAGCATTCATAATAGATTGGAGGGAGGAGAGGCTGTGTTTTGGAAGGCCATTTAGGAGTAGATTGCAATAATCAATGCGTGACAAAATGAGGGAATAAGTGTTTTTTTGAGTTTAGAAGGGACGAATTCTGGAAATGTTGCGTAGGTGTGAATGGCAGGATTTGGTAAGTGCTTGTATATGTGGGTTGAATTTGAGCTCTGAGTCTAGTGTGACCCCAAGACAGCGGTCCTGGGGTGAGGTGCTGAGAATAGAGTCTCTAACCGTCAGAGAAATAGGTGTTGGATGTTTCGAAGAGGGGGGATAAGAAGCAGCTCAGTTTTGGACAGATTGAGTTGGAGGTAGTGTGAAGACATCCAAGAGTAAATTGCAGAGAGGCAGTTGGAAATCTGGTTGATTAAAGAGGGAGAGATATCAGGAGAGGAAAGATAGATTTGGGTATCAGCAGCATATAAGTGGTACTGGAATCCAAAGGAGGCTATACGTTTTCCAAGGGAGGATGTATAGAGAGAGAAAAGCAAGGGGCCCAAGACAACAGCCTTGCAGTACTCCAACTGAGAGAGGCATAGGATCACAAGATATGTTGTTCAAGGAAACTGAAAAAGAGCAGTTTGAGAGATATGAGGCAAACCAGGAGAGGGCTGTGTCTCGGATGCCAAATGAATTTAGTATTTTTAGGAGGGAGAGGATGGTCGACTGTGTCAAAAGCAGTGGATAGGTCAAGAAGAATTAGTAAGGAGTAGTGGCTTTTTGCTTTAGCTGATAACAGGTAATTTGTTACTTTAGCAAGAGCAGTTTCTGTTGAGTGTTTAGAGCGGACACCAGATTGTAGTGGATCAAGTAAGGAGTTAGTTTTGAGGAATTGAGTTAGCCGATTTATAGACCAGTCATTCCAATAATTTTGAAGCAAAGGAAGTAATTAGACCGGTCGATAGTTAGAAGGTGTGGAGGGGTCAAGCGAGGGCACAGAATATCTAGGTATGCTCCTGTGGAACGTTTCAACAAAGGTCACCAAGACAATGAAGGCAATCTGATAACAGATTTAAACTGTAAAGTTATTTTATTTTAATTGCCAGCTCTATTTAAATAATAATTAATTTAGCCTTTAATATGACATGATAAAAAATGTATAAATAGCTTTGTATTTATAGATTTCACAACACTGCTCCTTAAACCAATATAATTTAAATATTAGTCGTAGTTAAAGGGACACTGAACCCAATTTTTTTTCTTTCTTGATTCAGATAGAGCATGCAATTTTAAGCAACTTTCTAATTTACTCCTATTATCAAATTTTCTTCATTTTTTTGCTATCTTTAATTGAAAAAGAAGGCATCTAAGCTTTTTTTTTTGTTTTGTTTTTTGGTTCAGACCTCTGGACAGCACTTTTTTTTTTATTGGTGGATGAATTTATCCACCAATCAGCAAGAACAACCCAGGTTGTTCACCAAAAATGGTCCGGCATCTAAACTTACATTCTTGCATTTCAAATAAAGATACCAAGAGAATGAAGCAAATTTTGATAATAGGAGTAAATTAGAACGTTGCTTAAAATGTAATGCTCTATCTGAATCACAAAAGAAAAGATTTGGGTTCAGTGTCCCTTTTTAAGCAGCACATAACCCCTTTAACAAGATACACGTATTATAAGCTTGTATAATAATTAATCATTTTGTTAGACCCTCCACATTTGGCCTGGTACTACTTGCTATACATACGAAGGCTTAGGGAACGTATATTTGCTCTTACCTGAGCTACTTTTAGAAAATTGGTGGTAGTAGTATGTTGAAATGATTTAGTTATTTGTAATATCCTTTATGTGAAATGTTTCAAATATTTTTTTATTTTTTTTTTATAAATTTTTTTATTGAGGTTATTATACGATACAACTATAAGAAAAGCACAGAGTTTGCAAGTAAACAATTCGTAACAAATAAAGCAACATCCCAGGAACAAAGACATTAATATCTAAAGATTAGAGTATGTTTTGCAAATAAAAATACACCAATTACACCGACCATGGTAGAGCCCAAATGATGACAACCTGTTATGCAAAGGCCAGGAAATAAGGTATTCTGAATAACAATAAGAAACTGTAATGGGGATAATGTTAATAAAAGGACTATACAGACTCAATTGAAACCTCTTTTTTCTGATGAGGGAAGGAAAGCAGTGGGCAAGAGCCACTCAGATAAGGGAGAAGAGGGGAAGAGAAGATAAAATGTCTAGTTGTGCTAGTGAATTAACTATAACATGGAGGGGGAGCTAAGTATAGTTATATATAAGAAGTAGTTTTTGCCAAGGATAAGTATATATAAGTATTCATGGTTAGGTCAGGCAACAGATATGATAATAGGTCAGATATAGACATAGTGCTAAAGGAGAGCTAACAGTGACTGAGGACCTAACTAATACATATTAAAATGTGAGATATGAGATGTCTACCCAACCCACTCCTAGTTTATAAAGGCCCCAGTCCTCGCGTCTAGATAGAAAACCATTAGCCAGAGTCACAACAGCTATCTGCATTAAAGTAATAAAGCTCCCAGTTGCTCTGATGTGGTGCTTAGGATATCAATCCAATAAATATAAAAGAGGGAAACATAATCCTGGATATCTAGCAGCAGTTTCTATTATGATTTGTTAATACCTTCTATCTACAATATAACACATTCCTTTACTATATGTTAGACTGAAAATTCAACAATAAATTTTTTTAAAATTTTATACAGCAGTTTTAGATATGAAACTATTAATAGAGTTATTCTAGAGCCACTCAAACTGAATTGAGCCATTAACTGAGGGGGTTAAAGAGATATCTCAGGAGCCAAGAGTGCCAGGATGGATAATGAACGGGGCTTCAAGCTCAGGAGTAAGGAACATATATACATATAAGGATGCACATCAACAGACAGGGCTCAAAAACATAAACAAGCCCACCCCACACCTGGAAAGTTGGCCTGGATCAGGACAATTAGTTCCGTGAAATTTGGCAGCTCCACTTGGAGGCCAAGTAGCCGACAATCCTTCAGAGAGCAGTACTTGGTTTGTTGGTAGTTGTATGCAACCTTCGAAGACATCCGCCATACACCTCTGTCTGCTGAAACGCCACCCGCCACTGCGCCGTTTAATTGTAAAGAGGAACTGCGTCCCTGAGGCCTTATCGCCCCTGCGGAGGCCGGCCGCACCATCCAGAGTGACGACCAAGGATAGTCCGGTGGCATTCTGTGACTGATAGAGAAGAGGGCGGGAGGCGGCTCCAGGCGGACAGTCAGTTTCCATGTTGCTCAGGACTGGGACGATTACGGGATTCTCTAGACTTCCGCCACTCTGGGAGTCACTGTGCACTGTGGTGAGGGAATAAGCGCCGGGTCCAGTCAGCAGCAGTTCATGTTCTTGTGAGTAGAAAGTTTCCTGCGGAGTTACTAGTTCCTCTAATTTCAGACCAGGCTGTGGCTTGCAAGTAATGTTTAGTGAGCGGTTTTGCTCATCTAGATTAGATATCTCCTGCTGCGTTGTGGATTCCATTGCTTCTGTCACTCCTGCTATTTCGAGATCCTTCTCACTCCCAGCAAAATGTAGGGTATGGTGTAAGTCCATAAAGTTGCGGTGCAGCTGTAGCTCCAACCCCTCTAGCATCAGCTGAATCTGCGCTTGAAAGTCCTCCTCCATGTCTAAGCATAAGGTGGCAATAGTCACTAGCATGAGCTTATTATTCCCGGCTGTTAACAAACCGGGGGGGGGGGTTAGCTAAATGTAAAGAAAATGTAAGGCCGCAGCCATCGATCTTTAAAGCCTCAGAGTATGTTGCTGCCGATGGTTACAGGGAAATCCGTAGTATCAAACAACTCTCTGACTTTCCCTCTACTAAGTTCACTAATTATGTGTGAAAATAGTTGGATCGGGTAGAGATAACAGCTAAAATGTAGAGTTTATAGTGGGAGCTTCACCATCTTGCGACTTCTCCCGGCTGCGGCTAGGACACGCCCATGTTTCAAATATTTACATGACGCAAAGTACAAATGTGTACGATAACATAAAGTGAATTTCTAAATATATTTCTACAGAATGTATTAAATCAATAGTAATAAATGGCAAACGTATAGAAAATACCTAAATGTTAGAACAAAGAGTAAATTATGCGTGTGCGCATGTTAGAGAGAAAGTTATACACAGAGTGTAGCAATAAGCCATTCAATATCTTTGGTGTGGGTCCCTACAACATGATACTAAGTGCACAGATTAACTCCGCTCTGTGCCCCCCCCCCCCCGTGCCTTTTAACATTTGTCCCTCTGGTCACAGTGGTCCTCCATTGATTTGGCCATGCGGCGTCCCACACTCCTCATCTAGGTGGCAGCCTTGCAAGGTGGGGATATGGCCACGGAAATGCGCCTGCAGCGGAGCAGCCTCCCTCTGCTCATACTGGTCCCTACAACCCCAGGACTCTCTTACTAAGTGAGAAAAACTTGTTAGTCACCAACTGACTGACAGAGAGATGGTTGGCAAATACTTGCAGCGTCCACATGCCTACAGTGTTCACGTGCCTTAACCATAACATTGTTACAAACCTTGCTTTCATACAGTGCTCAAGACACGTACACGCTCCTGAGCCTACTTCAGTATGCTCTCATGGAAGGAAAAGATACCAAGAGAAATGGGTACATAATAGAAGTCAATTTGAATTGTTTATTTTTTTTTATTGCACACTGATTCATGAAGAGTCATTTTGATTTCCATGTCTTTTTGTGGTGTGTATATTTTATCTACGTTGTTCCATACACACAGCAGGAACCTGCATCTTTTCTTTAAGTGATTTTCTTTAGCTTCATGATGAATACTTTTTTTAATGCATGTGTGTTTTTTTGGTTTTTTTTAGATGTTGTCGGAAGGATAAACAACCTCGTAGCCACAGGACAGTTTGGAAGACTTTTTGCTGTCTTCTCATTTTTACACAAACAATGGAAAGTAACGGACGAAGATCTTGTATTATTTCCTTTCCCCATAGCAGCTGAATGTGGCGACCGGATTAGGCTAGAAAAGGTACAACATTGTTTTACCAATATAAATATTTAACGCTTAATTGGCAATAAAGTTCTTATTTTAGAGACAGTGGGTGTCCAAAAGCCTAAACCTTTCAGCTCAGCTTCCTCTTAAAAGGACTGCAAACTTGTTTGATTGTAATATAACTGGTTAAAGGGACAGTCTACAACAATTCTTTTTATTGTTTAAAAAGATAGATAATCCCTTTATTACCCATTCCCCAGTTTTGCATAACCAACACTGTTGTATAACTATAATTTTTACCTCTGTGAATACCTTGTATCTAAGCCACTGCAGACTGCCCCCTTATTTCAGTTCTTTTGATAGACTTGCATTTTAGCCAATCAGTGCTGACTCAAAAACAACGCCACATGAGCACAATGTTAGCAATACGACACACATGAACAAGCACTGTCCAGCTATGAAAAACTGTCAAATAAGAGGCGGTCTTCAAGGGCTTAGAAATTAGCATATGAGCCTACATAGGTTTAGCTTTCAACAAAGAATACCAAGAGAACAAAGCAAATTTGATGATAAAAGTAAATAGGAAAATTTGTTTAAAATCGCATGCCCTATCTGTATCATTAAAGTTTTTAATTTTGATTAGACTGTCCCTTTACAAATATACTCTGTGCTTCTCCTATTTTACCACTTGTGTAGATATATATAGATATAGATTTAGATATACACAAACACTTTGCAGCATACGTTGATTATTTATTTTGCCTCCTGCTCTTGTAATTTTAAGTATGAAAATTGGGGTTTCCCAGTGCTGGGAATTGGAAGTGCACACTACAGACCTCACCTAGCCTAGCCCTGCTACATATCTGTTCTTAAGTGACCTCTGTAGAAGTGTTAATGTAATTGATAACGTAAAATGTACAGCAAAACAATGATAGAGATTAAACTTTGTCTACTACAGATTAGGTCATCCAAATAAAGCAAGTGGTGAGGAGGTTTTTACCTTTGAAAAACGAGTGCAGCAACAAGATCCAGTAATCTGTGTTCTATTTATATTACATATTAGATGTGAACGTGTCTGGGTCTCGCTGTAATATTCTGTGTTGCCTGTTTGTTTCCTTCCTTTAAAATCTATTTTATCTTTATCTAGATACTGCTTGTTGGCAGCGATGATTTCACGCTCATCGGAAAACCTATTCTTGGGTAAGAGACGCTTAGCTACATAATCTCAGACTGTCATACTCTTCTTTGAACATATTAGTTCATTCGCATACATCTGACTTTTGTGAGTGGTACAACTTTATTCTGGCGCATCCCTGCTGATAGATACTCAGTGAAGCAATAATTAATCATCTCCTTTCTATGCCCGTGTGTAACTCTCACTGCACATTCCAAAGTGCTGCACTGCTTGCTTTTTCTTTTAATTCATGGAAGCCTTAGAGACCTTGTCCGTATGTTTTCTGAGAATTATTTAAAGGGACATGAAACCCAAAAATGTATTTCATGATTCAGATATATAATACAATTTTAAACAACTTTCCAATTTACTTCTATTATTTAATTTGCTTCCTTCTCTTGTTATCCTTTGCTGCAAGGTTTATCTAGGAAAGCTCAGGAGCAGCAAAGAACCTCGGTTCTAGCTGCTGATTGGTGGATGCATTTATATACTGATTGTCATTGGCTCACCCATTTGTTCAGTTAGAAACCAGTAGTGCATTGCTGCTGCTCCAACAAATTATGCCAAGAAAATGAAACAAATTAGGTAATAGAAGTAAATTAGAAAGTTGTTTCAAATTGTATTCTCTATCTGAATTATGAAAGAAAATTTTGGGGTTTCATGTCCCTTTAAGGCAAGACGCAAATCTAGGCAAAATGTTATTAAAACTATCAATACAAATATCTTCATTAATCAGGATTTTTCCTGTCTGGGAGGAGGTGCAGTAACACCCTTTATTTTGTTTTATAATATAAATTGTGTGCTCCGGATTCTGAAAATGTACTATTTAGGATAGTATGCAGTGATTGTTTGATCCATGCAGTAGCTCATTTTTATATGTTGGCTGTTTCATCAACTGTAGTGCTTTTTTTTATCTTCCCTACACTGTCTCATTTAGCTAAATGGTTCTCTGACCTGATTCCAGGCACAGCTGCTGGATTTTCTTCTATATCATACATATGTTTTATTTCTTTAGGAAAGACCTTGTGCGAGTAGAAGCTACAGTGATTGAAAAAACAGAATCCTGTCCAAACATTTATATGAAGTTTTGGAAAAGACACAGATATCAAAGAAAGAAAAGTAAGTTACAATATTTGTCATCTCTGTAAATTGAGAATTTGAATTGGACATTCTAGTCAAATTTGAGATGCATTTCAAATTGAAGCATCATTTTTGCAATATAGTTGTTTAGTGAAACGCTTCAAGTAAAAGTTCACATTGTTTTGATGATACATTATTATGCACACAATGGGCGGGTCTCCTCTGACACTCAGGCAGGATTTGTTTGGTGCAAGTGATGATACATTATTATGCACACAATGGGCGGGTCTCCGCTGACACTCAGGCAGGATTTGTTTGGTGCAAGTGATGATACATTATTATGCACACAATGGGCGGGTCTCCGCTGACACTCAGGCAGGATTTGTTTGGTGCAAGTGATGATACATTATTATGCACACAATGGGCGGGTCTCCGCTGACACTCAGGCAGGATTTGTTTGGTGCAAGTGATGATACATTATTATGCACACAATGGGCGGGTCTCCGCTGACACTCGGGCAGGATTTGTTTGGTGCAAGTGATGATACATTATTATGCACACAATGGGCGGGTCTCCGCTGACACTCAGGCAGGATTTGTTTGGTGCAAGTGATGATACATTATTATGCACACAATGGGCGGGTCTCCGCTGACACTCGGGCAGGATTTGTTTGGTGCAAGTGATGATACATTATTATGCACACAATGGGCGGGTCTCCGCTGACACTCGGGCAGGATTTGTTTGGTGCAAGTGATGATACATTATTATGCACACAATGGGCGGGTCTCCGCTGACACTCGGGCAGGATTTGTTTGGTGCAAGTGATGATACATTATTATGTAGCCATATTGGGTCTCCGCTGACACTCAGGCAGGATTTGTTTGGTGCAAGTGATGATACATTATTATGCACACAATGGGCGGGTCTCCGCTGACACTCGGGCAGGATTTGTTTGGTGCAAGTGATGATACATTATTATGTAGCCATATTGGGTCTCCGCTGACACTCGGGCAGGATTTGTTTGGTGCAAGTGATGATACATTATTATGCACACAATGGGCGGGTCTCCGCTGACACTCGGGCAGGATTTGTTCGGTGCAAGTGATGATACATTATTATGTAGCCATATTGGGTCTCCGCTGACACTCGGGCAGGATTTGTTTGGTGCAAGTGATGATACATTATTATGCACACAATGGGCGGGTCTCCGCTGACACTCAGGCAGGATTTGTTTGGTGCAAGTGATGATACATTATTATGCACACAATGGGCGGGTCTCCGCTGACACTCAGGCAGGATTTGTTTGGTGCAAGTGATGATACATTATTATGCACACAATGGGCGGGTCTCCGCTGACACTAAGGCAGGATTTGTTTGGTGCAAGTGATGATACATTATTATGCACACAATGGGCGGGTCTCCGCTGACACTAAGGCAGGATTTGTTTGGTGCAAGTGATGATACATTATTATGCACACAATGGGCGGGTCTCCGCTGACACTAAGGCAGGATTTGTTTGGTGCAAGTGATGATACATTATTATGCATACAATGGGCGGGTCTCCGCTGACACTAAGGCAGGATTTGTTTGGTGCAAGTGATGATACATTATTATGCACACAATGGGCGGGTCTCCGCTGACACTAAGGCAGGATTTGTTCGGTGCAAGTGATGATACATTATTATGTAGCCATATTGGGTCTCCTCTGACACTCAGGCAGGATTTGTTTGGTGCAAGTGATGATACATTATTATGCACACAATGGGCGGGTCTCCGCTGACACTAAGGCAGGATTTGTTTGATGCAAGTGATGATACATTATTATGCACACAATGGGCGGGTCTCCACTGACACTCAGGCAGGATTTGTTTGGTGCAAGTGATGATACATTATTATGCAGCCATATTGGGTCTCCGCTGACACTCGGGCAGGATTTGTTTGGTGCAAGTGATGATTCATTATTATGCACACAATGGGCGGGTCTCCGCTGACACTCGGGCAGGAATTGTTTGGTGCAAGTGATGATACATTATTATGCAGCCATATTGGGTCTCCTCTGACACTCGGGCAGGATTTGTTTGGTGCAAGTGATGATACATTATTATGCACACAATGGGGGGGTATCCGCTGACACTAAGGCAGGATTTGTTTGGTGCAAGTGATGATACATTATTATGCACACAATGGGGGGGTCTCCGCTGACACTAAGGCAGGATTTGTTTGGTGCAAGTGATGATACATTATTATGCACACAATGGGCGGGTCTCCACTGACACTCAGGCAGGATTTGTTTGGTGCAAGTGATGATACATTATTATGCACACAATGGGCGGGTCTCCTCTGACACTCAGGCAGGATTTGTTTGGTGCAAGTGATGATACATTATTATGCAGCCATATCGGGTCTCCGCTGATACTCTGAGCAGGCAGGATTTGTTTGGTGCATGTGATGGCAGCATACTGACATAAATACTAATGCAGGTACAAAGCTGCAAATCCAGAATTACAAAATCCAAACTTATTCTGAAATCCGATCTTTTAAATATTGTGTTAAAAATATCAAAAAATTACTATTCTTTACTGCCTGTAAGTAACAAACTTCTCTGCCTGTGTCTTTGTGTTTTGTTTGTTTTTTATTCTAAAATTCAAATAGTCCTATATATATTTATTAAAAACAGCAAATATTACCTTTCTGATTACAGTACTGTACTATCTTTCTGCGGGTACTATGTATACAAAAGTAATAACAATCACATAAACTACCTTGAGATTACATGTATTAACTGTATTATGACCTCTAAATATTACCTAAATGACGTAAGATATTATTGTTTACACTTGGTCCCATGCCCTCTCCAAACTGTCCAATTCTACTGATACAAATATTCCAAACTTCAAACCTTTTTCCTGTCCGAAGCAGTTTGGATTGTCTTCTACCTGTAGAGCTTTATTCCAAAAATGCTTCTGAACTCACATGAAGTACCCTGATGTTCATTTTAAAGGGTAATGGTTCATTAAGAAGAATGTTATGAGGGTTAACACCATGTACCTAATCTTATAGCACACGCTGGTGCTGGTCTACATGCTACTGACAGGCAACGCGATGTCCCCCTAGTGCTCCAGCATTTTTTTTCTGCTTAGCAGCAGACACGGTCACAATGCCACCGAGCTTCAAAGACAAAGCTCCCGAGTGCTCTGTACTTGCAGGCTGTGACTGGCATCATGGCTTCTGATTGACCGCACCGCTCATCTTCTTAATCTGAGAAAATAAGCTTGTAAAACAGGGGGAGGCTACCGATGGCTGACAACAGTGTGTGCTAAACGATTATTCAGCAATCCGGTAGACACACTTTTCTCCAACATAGGTGTGTCCGGTCCACGGCGTCATCCTTACTTGTGGGATATTCTCTTCCCCAACAGGAAATGGCAAAGAGCCCAGCAAAGCTGGTCACATGATCCCTCCTAGGCTCCGCCTTCCCCAGTCATTCTCTTTGCCGTTGCACAGGCAACATCTCCACGGAGATGGCTCAGAGTTTTTTGGTGTTTAAATCGCAGGAAAAATTTCTCAACAAGCTGAACCTGGCGTTATTACATTTAAATTTTAAATTGGAACATCTCTGCGCTCTGCTTAAGGAGGTGTTATCTACTCTGGATGATTGTGACAATTTGGTCATTCCAGAGAAATTATGTAAGATGGACAGGTTCCTGGAGGTCCCGGTGCCCCCCGAAGCTTTTCCTATACCCAAGCGGGTGGCGGACATTGTAAATAAAGAATGGGAAAGGCCCGGCATACCTTTTGTCCCTCCCCCTATATTTAAGAAATTATTTCCTATGGTCGACCCCAGGAAGGACTTATGGCAGACAGTCCCCAAGGTCGAGGGGGCGGTTTCTACTCTAAACAAACGCACCACTATCCCTATAGAAGATAGTTGTGCTTTCAAAGATCCTATGGATAAAAAATTAGAGGGTTTGCTTAAAAGGATGTTTGTTCAGCAAGGTTACCTTCTACAACCAATTTCATGCATTGTTCCTGTCACTACAGCAGCGTGTTTCTGGTTCGAGGAACTAGAAAAGTCGCTCAATCAAGCATCCTCTTATGAGGAGGTTATGGACAGAGTTCAAGCACTTAAGTTGGCTAACTCTTTTACCTTAGACGCCACTTTGCAATTAGCTAGATTAGCGGCGAAAAATTCAGGTTTTGCTATTGTGGCGCGCAGAGCGCTTTGGCTGAAGTCTTGGTCCTCCAAGAACAGATTGCTTAACATCCCTTTCAAGGGGAAAACGCTGTTTGGCCCTGACTTGAAAGAGATTATTTCAGACATCACTGGGGGAAAGGGCCACGCCCTTCCTCAGGATAGGTCTTTTAAGGCTAAAAATAAAACAAATTTTCGTCCCTTTCGCAGAAACGGACCAGCCTCGAATTCTACATCCTCTAAGCAAGAGGGTAATTCTTCTCAAACCAAGCCAGCCTGGAGACCGATGCAAGGCTGGAACAAAGGTAAGCAGGCCAAGAAGCCCGCTACCAAGACAGCATGAGATGCTGGCCCCCGATCCGGGACCGGATCTGGTGGGGGGGCAGACTCTCTCTCTTCGCTCAGGCTTGGGCAAGAGATGTTCAGGATCCTTGGGCGCTAGAAATAGTTTCTCAAGGTTATCTCCTGGAATTCAAGGAACTACCCCCAAGGGGAAGGTTCCACAGGTCTCAATTGTCTTCAGACCAAATAAAAAGACAGGCATTCTTACATTGTGTAGAAGACCTGTTAAAAATGGGAGTGATTCATCCTGTTCCATTAGGAGAACAAGGGATGGGGTTTTACTCCAATCTGTTCATAGTTCCCAAAAAAGAGGGAACATTCAGGCCAATTTTGGATCTCAAGATCCTAAACAAATTTCTCAAGGTCCCATCGTTCAAGATGGAAACCATTCGGACAATTCTTCCTACCATCCAGGAAGGTCAATTCATGACCACGGTGGATTTAAAGGATGCGTATCTACATATTCCTATCCACAAGGAACATCATCGGTTCCTAAGATTCGCCTTTCTGGACAAGCATTACCAGTTTGTGGCACTTCCATTCGGACTAGCCACTGCTCCAAGAATTTTCACAAAGTTGCTAGGGTCCCTTCTAGCGGTGCTAAGGCCAAGGGGCATTGCAGTAGTACCCTACTTGGACGACATACTGATTCAATCGTCGTCTCTACCACAAGCAAAGGCTCATACGGACATTGTCCTAGCCTTTCTCAGATCTCACGGGTGGAAAGTGAACGTAGAAAAAAGTTCTCTATTCCCGTCAACAAGAGTTCCCTTCTTGGGAACAATAATAGACTCCTTGGAAATGAAGATTTTTCTGACAGAAGCCAGAAAATCAAAACTTCTAAGCTCTTGTCAAGTACTTCATTCTGTTCTTCTTCCTTCCATAGCGCAGTGCATGGAAGTAATAGGTTTGATGGTTGCGGCAATGGACATAGTTCCTTTTGCGCGAATTCATCTAAGACCATTACAACTGTGCATGCTCAGACAGTGGAATGGGGATTATACAGATTTGTCCCCGACGATCCAAGTAGATCAGAGGACCAGAGATTCACTCCGTTGGTGGCTGACCCTGGACAACCTGTCCCAAGGGATGAGCTTCAGAAGACCAGAGTGGGTCATTGTAAGGACCGACGCCAGCCTGGTGGGCTGGGGCGCGGTCTGGAAACACCTGAAGGCTCAGGGTCTATGGTCTCGGGAAGAATCTCTTCTCCCGATAAACATTCTGGAACTGAGAGCGATATTCAATGCTCTCAAGGCTTGGCCTCAACTAGCAAAGGCCAAATTTATAAGGTTTCAATCAGACAACATGACGACTGTTGCATATATCAACCATCAGGGGGGAACAAGGAGTTCCCTGGCGATGGAAGAAGTGACCAAAGTAATTCAATGGGCGGAGCTTCACTCCTGCCACTTGTCTGCAATCCACATCCCAGGAGTGGAAAATTGGGAAGCGGATTTTCTGAGTCGTCAGACATTTCATCCGGGGGAGTGGGAACTCCATCCGGAAATCTTTGCCCAAATAACTCAATTATGGGGCATTCCAGACATGGATCTGATGGCGTCTCGTCAGAACTTCAAGGTTCCTTGCTACGGGTCCAGATCCAGGGATCCCAAGGTGACTCTAGTAGATGCACTAGTAGCGCCCTGGACCTTCAACCTAGCTTATGTGTTCCCACCGTTTCCTCTCATTCCCAGGCTGGTAGCCAGGATCAATCAAGAGAGGGCTTCGGTGATCTTGATAGCTCCTGCGTGGCCACGCAGAACTTGGTATGCAGACCTGGTGAATATGTCATCGGCTCCACCATGGAAGCTACCTTTGAGACGGGACCTTCTTGTTCAAGGTCCGTTCGAACATCAGAATCTGGCATCACTCCAACTGACTGCTTGGAGATTGAACGCTTGATTTTATCAAAGCGTGGGTTCTCAGATTCTGTCATTGATACTCTTATTCAGGCTAGAAAGCCTGTAACTAGGAAAATTTACCATAAAGTATGGAAGAAATATATCTGTTGGTGCGAATCGAAAGGATTCCCATGGAACAGAGTAAAAATTCCTAGGATTCTATCCTTTCTACAAGAGGGTTTGGAGAAAGGATTATCTGCAAGTTCTTTAAAGGGACAGATTTCTGCTTTATCTGTTTTACTTCACAAGAAGCTGGCGGCTGTGCCAGATGTTCAGGCTTTTGTTCAGGCTCTGGTTAGAATCAAGCCTGTTTACAAACCTTTGACTCCTCCTTGGAGTCTCAATTTAGTTCTTTCAGTTCTTCAAGGGGTTCCGTTTGAACCCTTACATTCCGTAGATATTAAGTTATCTTGGAAAGTTTTATTTTTGGTTGCAATTTCTTCTGCTAGAAGAGTTTCAGAGTTATCTGCTCTGCAGTGTTCTCCTCCTTATCTGGTGTTCCATGCAGATAAGGTGGTTTTGCGTACTAAACCTGGTTTTCTTCCGAAAGTTGTTTCTAATAAAAATATTAACCAGGAGATAGTTGTGCCTTCTTTGTGTCCGAATCCAGTTTCAAAGAAGGAACGTTTGTTGCACAATTTGGATGTAGTTCGTGCTCTAAAATTCTATTTAGAGGCTACAAAGGATTTCAGACAAACATCTTCCTTGTTTGTTGTTTATTCTGGTAAAAGGAGAGGTCAAAAAGCAACTTCTACCTCTCTCTCTTTTTGGCTTAAAAGCATCATCAGATTGGCTTATGAGACTGCCGGACGGCAGCCTCCTGAAAGAATCACAGCTCATTCCACTAGGGCTGTGGCTTCCACATGGGCCTTCAAGAACGAGGCTTCTGTTGATCAGATATGTAAGGCAGCGACTTGGTCTTCACTGCACACTTTTACCAAATTTTACAAATTTGATACTTTTGCTTCTTCTGAGGCTATTTTTGGGAGAAAGGTTTTGCAAGCCGTGGTGCCTTCCATCTAGGTGACCTGATTTGCTCCCTCCCATCATCCGTGTCCTAAAGCTTTGGTATTGGTTCCCACAAGTAAGGATGACGCCGTGGACCGGACACACCAATGTTGGAGAAAACAGAATTTATGTTTACCTGATAAATTACTTTCTCCAACGGTGTGTCCGGTCCACGGCCCGCCCTGGTTTTTTAATCAGGTCTGATGATTTAATTTCTCTAACTACAGTCACCACGGTATCATATGATTTCTCCTATGCAAATATTCCTCCTTTACGTCAGTCGAATGACTGGGGAAGGCGGAGCCTAGGAGGGATCATGTGACCAGCTTTGCTGGGCTCTTTGCCATTTCCTGTTGGGGAAGAGAATATCCCACAAGTAAGGATGACGCCGTGGACCGGACACACCGTTGGAGAAAGTAATTTATCAGGTAAACATAAATTCTGTTTTTAAACAATAATTACATTTGTTTACTCTTTTCTTAATGTCCCTTTAATGTACATTGTTTTGTAGCACAGAAGTATCACTGGGGTATAAGTTTTCCTTAATTTCTTACACAACACAATTCTAAGGACATGTAAACAACTATTAAAGAGATGCAATATATAAGTGCGGAACAATGTGCTTAAATGGTTGTTTATTAGAAGTCATACGTTGCCAGTAGTAGAGAATTCGCTTATTTCTATTAAACTTGTGTATTATACATAAATGTTAGGGTTTAAGCAATATATTTGTAAGGACATTTTTTTTAATAGTATCCACTTAAAAATAAGTACAGATCGGTGCTTTGTCCAGGTAAAGTGGAATCTCTACAAGAAATATTAGTTATCCACCATTTAAATTCAGATGCATAATCCCAATGTTCTTTAAATTTAGCTGTTGCCTAAACCATGTGTGTACCCTGAGTTCTGTAGGTTTCCTGCGTACATTTAGGTTAAAAACATCATTTACTTTTTTATATATTTAATCTCACCTAGTTGTAAAAACAAGATGGTCTGTGCTAATCTTTACTGTCTCTGAAAGTTGCTATAGAATGGGGGTGTGTTCATTTTGAAGTTGGCTGAAAATGAGGTTAAATAAATGAAACAAATATGCTGTAGCTGCCTTTTGCGGGTTAGAGGATTTCTAGGTTGTTAACAGCTCAGGGATGATTAACAAGGGGCATACAGAACAGGGGTGTCTAATATGTTCAAAAGTAGCCAATACCTGACGCACATCTGGCCAAATGTTTTTAATTTTTTTTTAATTATAGGATAGAGAACACATTTTTACTGTGTCCATTAAAAGGAGATGATACTTGGTGTTCTTTGTAAAAAAAAAAAACATTTCCATTTTTGTTTTGTTTCTGTAAACCAGTGAGCTATAGAGTACTAATTGTATGGAATCATGGACTTCCTCTTAAATTATATTTTAATTGAAACCGCTCAACTATTTTCTTGAAAAACTATATTAAACTTGCTTTTTCATATATGTGATAGATAACATTTGGGCACCATGTCCCTTTAAATAAAATTACATATCTACATTGTATTTTATATATAACATAATTTATGCTTAAGTGATAAATATATTTCTTTCATGATGGTGAGAGTCCAGGATCCATTACTCCTTGGAATTAGTCTTCTCTATTACTAGGAGGCGGCAAAGATTCCTAAAAACCTCGCACATACCTCGGTATAATGTATAGCCAAGCAAGTGAAGTAAGAAAAAGGAATAAGAGCCATAGAAGAAGCAGGGGAAAAAAGCTGTGCTAAAGAAAATACTAAACCCACAAACAAAGGGTGGTGTCTCATGGAGTCTCACCACCACAAATTTATTTATCAGGTAAGCAATAAATTGTTTTCTTTCATGTAATTGGCAAGAGTCCATGAGCTAGTGACGTATGGGATATACAATCCTACCAGGAGGGGCAAAGTTTCCCAAACCTCAAAATGCCTATAAATACACCCCTCACCACACCCACAATTCAGTTTTACAAACTTTGCCTCCTATGGAGGTGGTGAAGTAAGTTTGTGCTTGATTTTCTTCTGTGATATGCGCTTCTCAACATTTTGAAGCCTGATTCCTCTCAGAAAACAGTGAATGTCAGAGGGATGTGAAGGGAGTATCACCTATTGAATGCTATAGTTTTCCTTGTGGGAGATCTATTTCATAGGTTCTCTGTTATCGGTCGTAGAGATTCATCTCCTACCGCCCTTATTCAAATTGATGATATACTCTCATATTCCATTAACTCTGCTGATAACCGTTTCAGTACTGGTTTGGTTATCTGCTATATGTAGATGGGTGTCTTTCTGTAAGTATATTTTCATTACTTAAGACACTCTCAGCTATGGTTTGGCACTTTATGCATTAATATAAAGTTCTAAATATATGTATTGTGCTTATATTTGCCATGAGTCAGGTTTATGTATATTTCCTTTTGCAGACTATCAGTTTCATATTTGGGAAAAAACATATTTAGGAAAATATTTTTCTTACCTGGGGTATAGTCTTTTCTCTTAAGTGTATCCAGTCCACGGATCATCCATTACTTGTGGGATATTCTCCTTCCCAACAGGAAGTTGCAAGAGGATCACCCACAGCAGAGCTGCTATATAGCTCCTCCCCTAACTGCCATATCCAGTCATTCTCTTGCAACTCTCAACAAAGATGGACGTAGTAAGAGGAGAGTGGTGTATTATAGTTAGTTTCTTAACTTCAATCAAAAGTTTGTTATTTTTAAATGGTACCGGAGTGTACTGTTTTATCAAAGGCAGCATTAGAAGAAGAATCTGCCTGTGATTTCTATGATCTTAGCAGAAGTAACTAAGATCCATTGCCGTTCTCATATATTCTGAGGAGTGAGGTAACTTCAGAGAGGGAATGGCGTGCAGGTTTTCCTGCAATAAGGTATGTGCAGTAAACATATTTCTAGGGATGGAACTTGCTAGAAAAATGCTGCTGATACCGGATTAATGTAAGTTAAGCCTAAATGCAGTGATTTAATAGCGACTGGTATCGGGCTTATTAACAGAGATACATACTCTTATAAAAGTGTAATATAAAACGTTTGCTGGCATGTTTAATCGTTTTTATATATGCTTTGGTGATAAAACTTATTGGGGCCTAGTTTTTTCCACATGGCTGGCTTTATTTTTACCTAGAAACAGTTTCCTGAGGCTTTCCACTGTTATAGTATAAAAGTTACAGTTGGTGCAGTTAAAATTACAAACTGTGACATTCAGCTTCCCTCAGCAGTCCCCTGCATGCTATAGGACATCTCTGATGGGCTCAAAAGGCTTCAAAAGTAGGAGCTGTGGCAGTTATTAGGACTGTTTAAAAAACATATTTTTCGTTTTGTTATTCTGTTTTTTGTATTAAGGGGTTAATCATCCATTTGCAAGTGGGTGCAATGCTCTGCTAACTTGTTACATACACTGTAAAAACTTCGTTAGTGTAACTGCCTTTTTTCACTGTTATTTCAAATTTGTTTCTCTTAAAGGCACAGTAACGTTTTTTATATTGCTTGTTAACTTTGTTTAAAGTGTTTTCCAAGCTTGCTAGTCTCATTGCTAGTCTGTACAAACATGTCTGACACAGAGGAAACTACTTGTTCATTATGTTTAAAAGCCATGGTGGAGCCCCATAGGAGAATGTGTACTAAATGTATTGATTTCACCTTAAACAGTAAAGATCAGTCTTTATCTATAAAAGAATTGTCACCAGAGGGGTCTGTCGAGGGGGAAGTTATGCCGACTAACTCTCCCCACGTGTCGGACCCTTTGCCTCCCGCTCGAGGGACGCACGCTAATAAGGCGCCAAGTACATCAGGGATGCCCATAGCAATTACTTTGCAGGACATGGCTGCAATCATGAATAATACCCTGTCACAGGTATTAGCTAGATTGCCTGAATTGAGAGGCAAGCGCGATAGCTCTGGGGTTAGACGAGATACAGAGCGCGTAGATGCTGTAAGAGCCATGTCTGATACTGCGTCACAATATGCAGAACCTGAGGACGAGGAGCTTCAGTCTGTGGGTGACGTCTCTGAATCGGGGAGACCTGATTCAGAGATTTCTAATTTTAAATTTAAGCTTGAGAACCTCTGTGTGTTACTTGGGGAGGTATTAGCTGCTCTGAATGACTGTGACACAATTGCAGTGCCAGAGAAATTCTGTAGGCTAGATAAATACTATGCAGTGTCGGTGAGTACTGATGTTTTTCCAATACCTAAAAGGCTTACAGAAATTATTAGTAAGGAGTGGGATAGACCTGGTGTGCCCTTTTCCCCACCTCCTATATTTAGAAAAATGTTTCCAATAGATGCCACTACACGGGACTTATGGCAGACTGTCCCTAAGGTGGAGGGAGCAGTTTCTACTTTAGCAAAGCGTACCACTATCCCGGTTGAGGACAGTTGTGCTTTTTCAGATCCAATGGATAAAAAATTAGAGGGTTACCTTAAGAAAATGTTTATTCAACAAGGTTTTATTTTACAGCCCCTTGCATGCATTGCGCCTGTCACTGCTGCGGCGGTATTCTGGTTTGAGGCCCTGGAAGAGGCCATCCATACAGCTCCATTGACTGAAATTATTGACAAGCTTAGAACACTTAAGCTATCTAACTCATTTGTTTCTGATGCCATTGTTCATTTGACTAAACTAACGGCTAAGAATTCCGGATTCGCCATCCAGGCGCGTAGGGCGCTATGGCTTAAATCCTGGTCAGCTGATGTGACTTCAAATTCTAAATTACTTAACATTCCTTTCAAGGGGCAGACCTTATTTGGGCCTGGTTTGAAAGAAATTATTGCTGACATTACTGGAGGTAAGGGTCATACCCTTCCTCAGGACAGGGCCAAATCAAGGGCCAAACAGTCTAATTTTCATGCCTTTCGAAATTTCAAGGCAGGTGCAGGATCAGCTCCCTCTACTTCAAAACAAGAGGGAACTTTTCCTCAATCTAAGCAGGTCTGGAAACCTACCCAGTCCTGGAACAAGGGCAAGCAGGCCAGAAAGCCTGCTGCTGCCTCCAAGACAGCATGAAGGAGCGGCCCCCTATCCGACAACTGATCTAGTAGGGGGCAGACTCTCTCTCTTCGCCCAGGCGTGGGCAAGAGATGTTCAGGATCCCTAGGCGTTGGAGATCATATCTCGGGGATATCTTCTGGACTTCAAAGCTTCTCCCCCACAAGGGAGATTTCACCTTTCAAGATTATCTGCAAACCAGATAAAGAAAGAGGCATTCATAAGCTGCGTGCAAGACCGCCTTGTAATGGGAGTGATCCATCCAGTTACGCGGACGGAACAAGGACAGGGGTTTTATTCAAATCTGTTTGTGGTTCCCAAAAAAGACGGAACCTTCAGACCAATTTTGGATCTAAAGATCCTAAACAAATTCCTCAGTTCCATCATTCAAGATGGAAACTATTCGAACCATTTTACCCATGATCCAAGAGGGTCAGTACATGACCACAGTGGACTTAAAGGATGCCTACCTTCACATTCCGATCCACAAGAATCATCATCGGTTCCTGAGGTTTGCCTTTCTTGACAGGCATTACCAGTTTGTAGCTCTTCCATTCGGGTTGGCTACAGCCCCAAGAATTTTTACAAAGGTTCTGGGCTCACTTCTGGCGGTTCTAAGACCGCGAGGCATAGCGGTGGCTCCTTACCTAGACAACATCCTTATACAGACGTCAAGCTTTCAAATTGCCAAGTCTCATACAGAGATAGTTCTGGCATTTCTGAGGTTGCATGGGTGGAAAGTGAACGAAGAAAAGAGTTCTCTATCTCCTCTCACAAGGGTTTCCTTCCTAGGGACTCTGATAGATTCTATAGAAATGAAAATTTACCTGACTGAGTCCAGGTTATCAAAACTTCTAAATGCTTGCCGTGTTCTTCACTCCATTCCGCGCCCCACGGTGGCTCAGTGCATGGAAGTAATTGGCTTAATGGTAGCGGCGATGGACATAGTGCCATTTGCGCGCCTGCATCTCAGACCGCTGCAATTATGCATGCTCAGTCAGTGGAATGGGGATTACACAGATTTGTCCCCTCTACTAAATCTGGATCAGGAAACCAGAGATTCTCTTCTCTGGTGGTTATCTCGGGTCCATCTGTCCAAAGGTATGACCTTTCGCAGGCCAGATTGGACCATTGTAACAACGGACGCCAGCCTTCTAGGTTGGGGTGCAGTCGAACTCCCTGAAGGCTCAGGGTTCATGGACTCAGGAGGAGAAACTCCTCCCAATAAATATTCTGGAGTTAAGAGCAATATTCAATGCTCTTCTAGCTTGGCCTCAGTTAGCAACACTGAGGTTCATCAGATTTCAGTCGGACAACATCACGACTGTGGCTTACATCATCCATCAAGGGGGGACCAGGAGTTCCCTAGCGATGTCAGAAGTCTCTAAGGCCTAGATTTAGAGTTCGGCGGTAGCCGTCAAAACCAGCGTTAGAGGCTCCTAACGCTGGTTTTGGCCGCCCGCTGGTATTTGGAGTCAGTGATTAAAGGGTCTAACGCTCACTTTACAGCCGCGACTTTTCCATACCGCAGATCCCCCTACGCCATTTGCGTAGCCTATATTTTCAATGGGATCTTTCTAACGCCGGTATTTAGAGTCGTTTCTGCAGTGAGCGTTAGAGCTCTAACGACAAGATTCCAGCCGCCTGAAAAAAGCAGGAGTTAAGAGCTTTCTGGCTAACGCCGGTTCATAAAGCTCTTAACTACTGTACCCTAAACTACACTAACACCCATAAACTACCTATGTACCCCTAAACCGAGGTCCCCCCACATCGCCGCCACTCGATTAAAATTTTTAACCCCTAATCTGCCGACCGCCACCTACGTTATACTTATGTACCCCTAATCTGCTGCCCCTAACCCCGCCGACCCCTATATTATATTTATTAACCCCTAACTTGCCCCACACAACGTCGCCGCAAGCTACTTAAAATAATTAACCCCTAATCTTCCGACCGCAAATCGCCGCCACCTACGTTATCCCTATGTACCCCTAATCTTCTGCCCCTAACATCGCCGACCCCTATGTTATATTTATTAACCCCTAATCTGCCCCCCACAACGTCGCCGACACCTACCTACACTTATTAACCCCTAATCTGCCGAGCGGACCTGAGCGCTACTATAATAAAGTTATTAACCCCTAATCCGCCTCACTAACCCTATCATAAATAGTATTAACCCCTAATCTGCCCTCCCTAACATCGCCGACACCTACCTTCAATTATTAACCCCTAATCTGCCGACCGGAGCTCACCGCTATTCTAATAAATGTATTAACCCCTAAAGCTAAGTCTAACCCTAACACTAACACCCCCCTAAGTTAAATATAATTTTTATCTAACGAAATAAATTAACTCTTATTAAATAAATGATTCATATTTAAAGCTAAATACTTACCTGTAAAATAAATCCTAATATAGCTACAATATAAATTACATTTATATTATAGCTATTTTAGGATTAATATTTATTTTACAGGCAACTTTGTATTTATTTTAACCAGGTACAATAGCTATTAAATAGTTAAGAACTATTTAATAGTTACCTAGTTAAAATAATAACAAATTTACCTGTAAAATAAATCCTAACCTAAGATATAATTAAACCTAACACTACCCTATCAATAAAATAATTAAATAAACTACCTACAATTACCTACAATTAACCTAACACTACACTATCAATAAATTAATTAAACACAATTGCTACAAATAAATACAATTAAATAAACTATCTAAAGTACAAAAAATAAAAAAGAACTAAGTTACAGAAAATAAAAAAATATTTACAAACATAAGAAAAATATTACAACAATTTTAAACTAATTACACCTACTCTAAGCCCCCTAATAAAATAACAAAGACCCCCAAAATAAAAAATTCCCTACCCTATTCTAAAATACAAAAATTACAAGCTCTTTTACCTTACCAGCCCTGAACAGGGCCCTTTGCGGGGCATGCCCCAAGAATTTCAGCTCTTTTGCCTGTAAAAAAAAACATACAATACCCCCCCCCCAACATTACAACCCACCACCCACATACCCCTAATCTAACCCAAACCCCCCTTAAATAAACCTAACACTAAGCCCCTGATGATCTTCCTACCTTGTCTTCACCATGCCAGGTTCACCGATCCGTCCTGGCTCCAAGATCTTCATCCAACCCAAGCGGGGGTTGGCGATCCATAATCCGGTGCTCCAAAGTCTTCCTCCTATCCGGCAAGAAGAGGACATCCGGACCGGCAAACATCTTCTCCAAGCGGCATCTTCTATGTTCTTCCATCCGATGACGACCGGCTCCATCTTGAAGACCTCCAGCGCGGATCCATCCTCTTCTTCCGACGACTAGACGACGAATGACGGTTCCTTTAAGGGACGTCATCCAAGATGGCGTCCCTCGAATTCCGATTGGCTGATAGGATTCTATCAGCCAATCGGAATTAAGGTAGGAATTTTCTGATTGGCTGATGGAATCAGCCAATCAGAATCAAGTTCAATCCGATTGGCTGATCCAATCAGCCAATCAGATTGAGCTCGCATTCTATTGGCTGTTCCGATCAGCCAATACAATGCGAGCTCAATCTGATTGGCTGATTGGATCAGCCAATCGGATTGAACTTGATTCTGATTGGCTGATTCCATCAGCCAATCAGAAAATTCCTACCTTAATTCCGATTGGCTGATAGAATCCTATCAGCCAATCGGAATTCGAGGGACGCCATCTTGGATGACGTCCCTTAAAGGAACCGTCATTCGTCGTCTAGTCGTCGGAAGAAGAGGATGGATCCGCGCTGGAGGTCTTCAAGATGGAGCCGGTCGTCATCGGATGGAAGAACATAGAAGATGCCGCTTGGAGAAGATGTTTGCCGGTCCGGATGTCCTCTTCTTGCCGGATAGGAGGAAGACTTTGGAGCACCGGATTATGGATCGCCAACCCCCGCTTGGGTTGGATGAAGATCTTGGAGCCAGGACGGATCGGTGAACCTGGCATGGTGAAGACAAGGTAGGAAGATCATCAGGGGCTTAGTGTTAGGTTTATTTAAGGGGGGTTTGGGTTAGATTAGGGGTATGTGGGTGGTGGGTTGTAATGTTGGGGGGGGGTATTGTATGTTTTTTTTTACAGGCAAAAGAGCTGAAATTCTTGGGGCATGCCCCGCAAAGGGCCCTGTTCAGGGCTGGTAAGGTAAAAGAGCTTGTAATTTTTGTATTTTAGAATAGGGTAGGGAATTTTTTATTTTGGGGGTCTTTGTTATTTTATTAGGGGGCTTAGAGTAGGTGTAATTAGTTTAAAATTGTTGTAATATTTTTCTTATGTTTGTAAATATTTTTTTATTTTCTGTAACTTAGTTCTTTTTTATTTTTTGTACTTTAGATAGTTTATTTAATTGTATTTATTTGTAGCAATTGTGTTTAATTAATTTATTGATAGTGTAGTGTTAGGTTAATTGTAGGTAATTGTAGGTAGTTTATTTAATTATTTTATTGATAGGGTAGTGTTAGGTTTAATTATAACTTAGGTTAGGATTTATTTTACAGGTAAATTTGTAATTATTTTAACTAGGTAACTGTTAAATAGTTCTTAACTATTTAATAGCTATTGTACCTGGTTAAAATAAATACAAAGTTACCTGTAAAATAAATATTAATCCTAAAATAGCTATAATATAAATGTAATTTATATTGTAGCTATATTAGGATTTATTTTACAGGTAAGTATTTAGCTTTAAATAGGAATCATTTATTTAATAAGAATTAATTTATTTCGTTAGATAAAAATTATATTTAACTTAGGGGGGTGTTAGTGTTAGGGTTAGACTTAGCTTTAGGGGTTAATACATTTATTAGAATAGCGGTGAGCTCCGGTCGGCAGATTAGGGGTTAATAATTGAAGGTAGGTGTCGGCGATGTTAGGGAGGGCAGATTAGGGGTTAATACTATTTATGATAGGGTTAGTGAGGCGGATTAGGGGTTAATAACTTTATTATAGTAGCGCTCAGGTCCGGTCGGCAGATTAGGGGTTAATAAGTGTAGGTAGGTGTCGGCGACGTTGTGGGGGGCAGATTAGGGGTTAATAAATATAACATAGGGGTCGGCGATGTTAGGGCAGCAGATTAGGGGTACATAGGGATAACGTAGGTGGCGGCGGTTTACGGAGCGGCAGATTAGGGGTTAAAAGTGTAATGCAGGGGTCAGCGATAGCGGGGGCGGCAGATTAGGGGTTAATAAGTGTAAGGCTAGGGGTGTTTAGACTCGGGGTACATGTTAGAGTGTTAGGTGCAGACGTAGGAAGTGTTTCCCCATAGGAAACAATGGGGCTGCGTTAGGAGCTGAACGCTGCTTTTTTGCAGGTGTTAGGTTTTTTTTCAGCTCAAACAGCCCCATTGTTTCCTATGGGAGAATCGTGCACGAGCACGTTTTTGAGGCCGGCCGCGTCCGTAAGCAACTCTGGTATCGAGAGTTGTATTTGCGGTAAAAATGCTCTACGCTCCTTTTTTGGAGCCTAACGCAGCATTTGTTTGAACTCTCGATACCAGAGTTAAATTTATGGTGCGGCCAGAAAAAAACCCGCGGAGCGTTAACAGCCCTTTTACCGCCAAACTCCAAATCTAGCCGTAAGATAATTCGCTGGCAGAGACTCACTCTTGCCACCTATCAGCGATCCATATCCCAGGGGTAGAGAACTGGGAGGCGGATTTTCTAAGTCAGACTTTTCATCCGGGGGAGTGGGAACTCCATCCGGAGGTGTTTGCTCAATTGGTTCTCCGTTGGGGCAAACCAGAACTGGATCTCATGGCGTCTCGCCAGAATACCAAGCTTCCTTGTTACGGATCCAGGTCCAGGGACCCAGAAGCGGCACTGATAGATGCTCTAGCAGCGCCTTGGTTCTTCAACCTGGCCTATGTGTTTCCACCGTTTCCTCTGCTCCCTCGTCTGATTGCCAAAATCAAACAGGAGAGAGCATCGGTGATATTGATAGCGCCTGCGTGGCCACGCAGGACCTGGTATGCAGACCTAGTGGACATGTCATCCTTTCCACCATGGACTCTGCCTCTGAGACAAGACCTTCTAATACAAGGTCCTTTCAATCATCCGAATCTACTTTCTCTGAGACTGACTGCATGGAGATTGAACTCTTGATCCTATCAAAGCGTGGCTTCTCAGAGTCAATAATTGATACCTTAATGCAGGCACGAAAGCCTGTCACCAGGAAAATTTACCACAAGATTTGGCGTAAATATCTTCATTGGTGTGAATCCAAGAATTACTCATGGAGTAGGGTTAGGATTCCTAGGATATTGTCCTTCCTCCAAGAGGGTTTGGACAAAGGACTATCAGCTAGTTCTTTAAAGGGACAGATTTCTGCTCTGTCTATTCTTTTACACAAGCGTCTGGCAGAAGTTCCAGACGTTCAGGCATTTTGTCAGGCTTTAGTTAGAATTAAGCCTGTGTTTAAACCTGTTGCTCCCCCATGGAGCTTAAACTTGGTTCTTAAAGTTCTTCAAGGGGTTCCGTTTGAACCCCTTCATTCTTTTGATATCAAACTTCTATCATGGAAAGTTATTTTTCTGATGGCTATTTCCTCGGCTCAAAGAGTCTCGGAGTTATCTGCCTTACATTGTGATTCTCCTTATCTGATCTTTCATTCAGATAAAGTAGTTCTGCGTACAAAACCTGGGTTTTTACCTAAGGTGGTTTCTAACAAGAATATAAATCAAAATATTGTTGTTCCATCATTATGCCCTAATCCTTCTTCAAAGAAGGAACGTCTTTTGCATAATCTAGACGTAGTCCATGCATTGAAGTTTTACTTACAGGCTACTAAAGATTTTCGCCAAACATCTCACCTGTTTGTTATTTACTCTGGACAGAGGAGAGGTCAAAAGGCCTCGGCAACTTCTCTTTCTTTTTGGCTTCGGAGTATAATCCGTTTAGCATATGAGACTGCTGGACAGCAGCCCCCTGAAAGAATTACAGCTCATTCTACTAGAGCTGTGGCTTCCACCTGGGCCTTTAAAAATGAGGCCTCTGAACAGATTTGCAAGGCTGCGACTTGGTCTTCGCTTCATACCTTTTCAAAATTTTACAAATTTGATACTTTTGCTTCTTCGGAGGCTGTTTTTGGGAGAAAGGTTCTACAGGCAGTGGTTCCTTCCGTTTAAGTTCCTGCCTTGTCCCTCCCATCATCCGTGTACTTAAGCTTTGATATTGGTATCCCACAAGTAATGGATGATCCGTGGACTGGATACACTTAACAAGAGAAAACATAATTTATGCTTACCTGATAAATGTATTTCTCTTGTAGTGTATCCAGTCCACGGCCCGCCCTGTCCTTTTTAAGGCAGGTCTAAATTTTAATTAAACTTCAGTCACCACTGCACCCTATGGTTTCTCCTTTCTCGGCTTGTTTCGGTCGAATAACTGGATATGGCAGTTAGGGGAGGAGCTATATAGCAGCTCTGCTGTGGGTGATCCTCTTGCAACTTCCTGTTGGGAAGGAGAATATCCCACAAGTAATGGATGATCCGTGGACTGGATACACTTCAAGAGAAATAAATTTATCAGGTAAGCATAAATTATGTTTTTTTCATTTGACTGCTTTTTCATTAAATTTTGCGGGCAAAATTAGGCTCGCGAGGGCACAAAATGCCAAAGTTTATTGCGTCATTCTTGGCGCGAGAATTTTTTTGGAGCGAACGTACGTCCGATGACGCAAATTTGTCATTTCCGGCGTCTTAGTTGACGCTGAGTTCCTTCAATTACGCGAGTGTGTCATTTCCGGATGTTGTTAGCGCCAAAAAAAATTCAGTTTGCATTGTGCGTCATACTTGGCGACAAATAATTTCATTATTTAAAACCACATTCCTATATGCCTCTTGCCTTTTTCTGTGTCAGAGGGCTATGCTGTTTGCATTTTTTTCCCATTCCTGAAACTGCCTATAAGGAAATTGATCATTTTGCTTTATATGGTGTTTTTTCTCTTACATTTGCAAGATGTCTCAATCTGATCCTGTCTCAGAAACCACTGTTGGAACCCTGCTGCCTTATAACAGTTCTACCAAAGCTAAGTGCATTTGTTGTAAATTTGTGGAGATTATATCTCCAGCTGTGGTATGTAATAGTTGTCATGATAAGCTTTTACATGCAGAGAATGTGTCCATCAGTAATAGTACAATGCCTGTTGTTCCTTCAACATCTAAAGTACATGATATACCTGTGTATATAAAAGATTTTATTGCTGATGCGATTCAGAAGGCTTCGTCTGCCATCCCGCCTTCTAATAAACTTAAAAGGTCTTTTAAAACTTCTCATAAAGTTGATGAAATTTTAAATGACTGACAACATACTGAATTATCCTCCTCTGATGAGGATCTATCTGATTCGGAAGATCCTTCCTCAGATATTGACACTGACAAATCTACTTATTTAGGTGTTGATTACTTTGGATATTGAGGAAACTAGTCCTCTTGATATTAAAACTAGTAAACATTTAAATTCTGTTTATAAACCTCCTGTGGTTACTCCAGAGGTTTTTCCAGTTCCTGATGCTATTTCTGATATGATTTCAAAGGAATGGAATAGTGCAAAGTGGGTGTGGGGAGTGCTCAAAAAGAGCTGTGAGTTTAGGCTGTGATTCTATTATAAACTTAAAAAATTTCAAAATTATATTATCTCACAAATTTGTGTTGTATTTCTAGTATTCTTAATAAGGTGGTGAAGATGTGTTGATTCTTCTAATTGACACTTTGTGGTTGTCTGGTGGAACTGTTGTGTCGTTTCCTATATGAAGGGTTTCAATGTGTTAAAAGAAATTTGTATCAAAGTGTTTTAAAAATAAAAATGTGCGTTACTAATTGTGTCAATCTGTGTCTATTCCTTAAGTTCTTTTTGTTGGGAATAAAAAAAAAATAGTAATAAAAATAATAGCTGACTAGCAATAATCTTCTATTTCTTTAAACTCTGGGGTAATTATTATTTTGCAATGATAACAGATGTGATTCCAACGTGTACTTTCAACTGTACTTTACAAATGAATAAATAAACAAAATCGTTTTATGTATATAAAAGAAGTTTTACTTGGATATTTAAAAAGACAATTCTACTAACATATATTATTATACCATGTAAGCATGTATATTTATTTAGAGCATATAGGGGTACATCCTTGTAATAAATGTCTTAAAATATTGTACTGAGAGTTCGGATATTGTAATCCTTTGTGATGTCCTTAAGTTGTGGCCACAACTGATTCTGAAACTGTTAAAATCCAAATTGGTATTTAGCTGGTTAAAAAGTTTACAGTTTTTCCTCCCCCTAACCGGACCTCTGATATTCCTTACCTCCGTGTTTGTCTTTGTAATGCCGTGGGTTCTGGGAAGAGTGCTTGTGTGAGTAGGCCGAGTTCTCCAAGCGGCCGTTGCCGCTGTTTGAATTTCCTCCGCAACTGCTTCCTACCCGGGTGTGCGTGTGACGTTGTACACGGAGGACCTATCAGGCAACCGGATCGTGGGGGGAGTGTTTCCTGTACTGGAGCCAATCTTATCCACACTCGATGTCAGGTTTTCTACGCGTTTCAGCGCCGTAACTTGCGCCTTTATCAAGACTGTATAATCCGGTGTGTCTTTCAGGCTCCTTTATAGTTCTTCTGAGGTTAGGATACTCCCCCTAATTAGTTGATCTTAAATGCTCCGGTATATAAGATATCAATTCTTAGTTGTTTAAACGTCTTAATTCAAACATATTCATCTTTCTGTGACAGTTATAATGTTATAAAATATTATAAAATGTTATACATGCATATAATCTAAAGTAATTTTGAAGATGAAATAAGAGGAAAAGATAAATAAAATGAATGTAATGAAATACTATATTATATTGATCTTGATGTATGTTGTCATATTCAGATAGGTATGAGAATAAACACCACCTAGTGATAGTTATATTCTATGATCGGTGTGTTATTGCGCTGTTGTAATATTATATTATAATATTACATGATTACTATTACAACATTATATGAATGGATTTAAGTTGAGCTCTGCATTGAGGCCATTTGGTGTGAGAGTGTTAAATTTAAATATTAGTTCAGCTTCTTTTAGTAGCAACATTTTTTCCATATCACCTCCTCTGTTATTGTGTACTTTTTTTTATACCCCAGTATGTGAACCCTATTGGTTTCTTGTGGTGTTTTTCTGTAAAATGTTTAGATAGTAAATGTTTACAGTTGCCTCTTTTAATATTAGGTAGGTGTTCTCTTATTCTATCATGTAATGGTCTGCTCGTTTGTACCAAGTACTGTAATTTGCATTGGCATTGAATTAAGTAAATTATGTTTGTGTCAGAACACCTAATGGTGTCTCTTATGGGATATTTGTAGTTGTTATTAGAGGATATTACTACTTTACTTTTTTTGCCATATTTAAACGCTTTACAGCTTGTGCAAGGAAAAAAACCTTGCAGTGCATTTCCATATAGATCTTGATCTCTTAGTTTAGATGTCTTATTAAATTGACTGGGTGCTAGTATACTTCTCAGATTGTTTGTCTTTCTAAATATTAATGTTGGTCGTGGTTTTACAATGTCTGATAGTAGTGGATCCTTTCTGATTATGTGCCAGTGTTTATCTAAAATCTTTTTTATAATCTTATGATCTTCATTGTATTCTGTAATGAATGATATTTGATTACGTAGTTGATTTTTATTCTTATTTGTATATTTCAGTAATTCTGTTCTATCTTTATTTATTACTTGATCTTTGGCTTCTTTTATTATTGTGTCTTTATATCCTTTCTCTTTAAATTTTCTTTCCAGAGCGTTTGCTTGTTTCTGAAATGTATTATAATCTGAACAGTTCTTCCTTATTCTGTAAAACTGGCCTTTCGGTGTATTATTGATCCATCTTTCTAAGTGACAACTGTCCGGGTGTATGTAACTGTTTGTATCTGTGGGTTTAAAGTATGTCTCTGTTGTAATGATATTATTTACGATATTTATTTGGACATCTAAAAAATGTATATTTGTTTTACTATATTCATGGGTAAAGTTTAAACCCCAAGTGTTACAATTTATGTTTTCTAGAAATAGATTGAGGTTTTCTAGAAATAGATTGAGGAGTTCCTGATCTCCTTTCCAGATCAGAAACATATCATCTATGAATCTCCTGTAGAGCACGAGGTTTGCACCCCATGTGGGGAGTGTAGGATATGTTTATCCTCAAATCTCCCCATGAATAAGTTGGCATAGCTGGGTGCAAACCTCGTGCCCATGGCTGTTCCTTGTAGTTGTAGATAGAATGTTTTGTTAAAGTTAAAATAATTGTTTTCTAATATGAATTGCATACAATTTTTAGAATGAATTGGATCTGTGGAGTTTTCATTTCATAATCTGTGTTTAAATAGTGTTCTGAAGCTTCTAATCCTAATTTGTGTTGTATGTTGGTGTATAATGAATTGACGTCGCATGTGACAAATATGTAGTCTTCTTGCCATGTTATGGTTGTCAGTATATTTAAGAAATCTGTAGTGTTTTTTAAATGCGACGGTAAGTTTTGTACGTGTTTTTGTAGGAATGTATCCACATATTGTGACATATTGGAAGTGAGAGCATCGATTCCAGAGATTATGGGACGGCCTGGTGGGTGATCTAGTGTTTTATGTATTTTAGGGAGGTAATAGAAAATTGGTGTTTTTGGATATTGTATATTTATGAATTGATACTCATGATTATTTATTATTCCTGCTGTTTTGGCAGTATTTAAGATTGTTTCAAAGTTTTTTGTTTGTTTTTGAATGGGGTTAAATGATAGTTTTCTGTAAGTTTCTGTATCTCCTAATATTCTATTGGCTTCTATGATGTAATCTTTAGTGTTTAATATGACCAACCCTCCACCTTTATCTGCTTGTTTTATTGTAATTGTTGGGTCTTCTTTAAGTTCTTTTAGGATGGTTTTCTCCTTCTTAGTTAGATTAGATGGTTTTCTTTTGTTATTTCACAATTCTTTATTTCCTCTTTTATTAGTCTTTCGAACATTTCAATATGTGCTCCTTTGTCATGTGTTGGGTAATATGATGATTTAGGTTTGAGTGATGTGTGAATGTATTCTGTTTTTTTAGTTTGTAATTGATTTTCTTGGGGATTCTTTAAAAAATGTCTTTTTAGGGTGAGTTTGCGTATGAATTGATTTGCATTGATTAAAGTGTTGAATTTGTTTAACCTTGTGGTTAAAACTAGAAAGAGATGAAACTGACTATAATCAAAATAAAAAAATTACACCTAACAACAGAGATCACTGTGAAAATAATGACACAGACATAGAAGAAATGGAGATGGGAACAACAAACACAGATATGACCAATACAAATAAAAATAAAAAAGGAAATAACGATCTTTTTAAAAAAACAAATAAAAACGATCAACAATATTTTAACAATAGAAATGATCATGTGAATAGAGAACATTGGACTAAAAATACCAAAATAGAACATGGAAATAACCATGAACAACACACAGGGATATATCCAGAACATAGAGAGGAAGACAACTTTAGATATCACTCCAATAGATATTATAGAACTCACAGAAATGAATATGGGCAAAACTATAGAGATAAAGATGAATATGAAAGAAGTAGAAACAACAATTATAGAGGTAGATTTTATAATTACAACCACAACCCAACACAGGATTGGGAATATGGAAATTCAAACAGAGAAAATGAATATAAAAACAACTACACACATAATTGGAGGAATAGAGAACACTACACAAATGATTGGAGTAGAAGACAAAACTGGAGAAGAAACACACATAATTCAAATATGAGTTATCATGGAAGAGAGGATTACGGATATTATAATCAGGAAGAATTCAATTCCAATTATGTTAGACGAACACACACTACATATAATGATCACTCAAGACGACAACAATATTATAGAGAATATGAACCAAATTACAACAGATACCAAAATAATAATAAAGAAATCAGAGACCCACAAAGAAAGATAGAACTTAAGAATAGATATGATGTATTAGAAACCTTAGATGAAAATACAAATAGAAAACAACATTTTTTTAGGGATAGGACAAGAACACCCATCCACATCCAATACCATACAACAAGAAAACAGAGAGAGATTTAAAAATCAAAATAAAAGAAGACTAGAGGCAGTAGAGGAAGAAGAGGTAGAGAGCCCAGGAAAACACAAAAAACTGAGATAAACAAAACAGATACTAATAACACTAATAAAGGCATTTTTAATTTAAGTGACAAACCTCTAAATAAAGAACAAGAGAACATCCTAGCCAAAGGACTATCATTCGCCCCAACCACAAGGTTAAACAAATTCAACACTTTAATAAATGCAAATCAATTCATACGCAAACTCACCCTAAAAAGACATTTTTTAAAGAATCCCCAAGAAAATCAATTACAAACTAAAAAAACAGAATACATTCACACATCACTCAAACCTAAATCATCATATTACCCAACACATGACAAAGGAGCACATATTGAAATGTTCGAAAGACTAATAAAAGAGGAAATAAAGAATTGTGAAATAACAAAAGAAAACCATCTAATCTAACTAAGAAGGAGAAAACCATCCTAAAAGAACTTAAAGAAGACCCAACAATTACAATAAAACAAGCAGATAAAGGTGGAGGGTTGGTCATATTAAACACTAAAGATTACATCATAGAAGCCAATAGAATATTAGGAGATACAGAAACTTACAGAAAACTATCATTTAACCCCATTCAAAAACAAACAAAAAACTTTGAAACAATCTTAAATACTGCCAAAACAGCAGGAATAATAAATAATCATGAGTATCAATTCATAAATATACAATATCCAAAAACACCAATTTTCTATTACCTCCCTAAAATACATAAAACACTAGATCACCCACCAGGCCGTCCCATAATCTCTGGAATCGATGCTCTCACTTCCAATATGTCACAATATGTGGATACATTCCTACAAAAACACGTACAAAACTTACCGTCGCATTTAAAAGACACTACAGATTTCTTAAATATACTGACAACCATAACATGGCAAGAAGACTACATATTAGTCACATGCGACGTCAATTCATTATACACCAACATACAACACAAATTAGGATTAGAAGCTTCAGAACACTATTTAAACACAGATTATGAAATGAAAACTCCACAGATCCAATTCATTCTAAAAATTGTATGCAATTCATATTAGAAAACAATTATTTTAACTTTAACAAAACATTCTATCTACAACTACAAGGAACAGCCATGGGCACGAGGTTTGCACCCAGCTATGCCAACTTATTCATGGGGAGATTTGAGGATAAACATATCCTACACTCCCCACATGGGGTGCAAACCTCGTGCTCTACAGGAGATTCATAGATGATATGTTTCTGATCTGGAAAGGAGATCAGGAACTCCTCAATCTATTTCTAGAAAACCTCAATCTATTTCTAGAAAACATAAATTGTAACACTTGGGGTTTAAACTTTACCCATGAATATAGTAAAACAAATATACATTTTTTAGATGTCCAAATAAATATCGTAAATAATATCATTACAACAGAGACATACTTTAAACCCACAGATACAAACAGTTACATACACCCGGACAGTTGTCACTTAGAAAGATGGATCAATAATACACCGAAAGGCCAGTTTTACAGAATAAGGAAGAACTGTTCAGATTATAATACATTTCAGAAACAAGCAAACGCTCTGGAAAGAAAATTTAAAGAGGATATAAAGACACAATAATAAAAGAAGCCAAAGATCAAGCAATAAATAAAGATAGAACAGAATTACTGAAATATACAAATAAGAATAAAAATCAACTACGTAATCAAATATCATTCATTACAGAATACAATGAAGATCATAAGATTATAAAAAAGATTTTAGATAAACACTGGCACATAATCAGAAAGGATCCACTACTATCAGACATTGTAAAACCACGACCAACATTAATATTTAGAAAGACAAACAATCTGAGTAGTATACTAGCACCCAGTCAATTTAATAAGATATCTAAACTAAGAGATCAAGATCTATATGGAAATGCACTGCAAGGTTTTTTTCCCTGCACAAGCTGTAAAGCGTGTAAATATGGCAAAAAAAGTAAAGTAGTAATATCCTCTAATAACAACTACAAATATCCCATAAGAGACACCATTAGGTGTTCTGACACAAACATAATTTACTTAATTCAATGCCAATGCAAATTACAGTACTTGGGACAAACGAGCAGACCATTACATGATAGAATAAGAGAACACCTATCTAATATTAAAAGAGGCAACTGTAAACATTTACTATCTAAACATTTTACAGAAAAACACCACAAGAAACCAATAGGGTTCACATACTGGGGTATAAAAAAAGTACACAATAACAGAGGAGGTGATATGGAAAAAATGTTGCTACTAAAAGAAGCTGAACTAATATTTAAATTTAACACTCTCACACCAAATGGCCTCAATGCAGAGCTCAACTTAAATCCATTCATATAATGTTGTAATAGTAATCATCTAATATTATAATATAATATTACAACAGCGCAATAACACACCGATCATAGAATATAACTATCACTAGGTGGTGTTTATTCTCATACCTATCTGAATATGACAACATACATCAAGATCAATATAATATAGTATTTCATTACATTCATTTTATTTATCTTTTCCTCTTATTTCATCTTCAAAATTACTTTAGATTATATGCATGTATAACATTTTATAACATTATAACTGTCACAGAAAGATGAATATGTTTGAATTAAGACGTTTAAACAACTAAGAATTGATATCTTATATACCGGAGCATTTAAGATCAACTAATTAGGGGGAGTATCCTAACCTCAGAAGAACTATAAAGGAGCCTGAAAGACACACCGGATTATACAGTCTTGATAAAGGCGCAAGTTACGGCGCTGAAACGCGTAGAAAACCTGACATCGAGTGTGGATAAGATTGGCTCCAGTACAGGAAACACTCCCCCCACGATCCGGTTGCCTGATAGGTCCTCCGTGTACAACGTCACACGCACACCCGGGTAGGAAGCAGTTGCGGAGGAAATTCAAACAGCGGCAACGGCCGCTTGGAGAACTCGGCCTACTCACACAAGCACTCTTCCCAGAACCCACGGCATTACAAAGACAAACACGGAGGTAAGGAATATCAGAGGTCCGGTTAGGGGGAGGAAAAACTGTAAACTTTTTAACCAGCTAAATACCAATTTGGATTTTAACAGTTTCAGAATCAGTTGTGGCCACAACTTAAGGACATCACAAAGGATTACAATATCCGAACTCTCAGTACAATATTTTAATACATTTATTACAAGAATGTACCCCTATATGCTCTAAACAAATATACATGCTTACATGGTATAATAATATATGTTAGTAGAATTGTCTTTTTAAATATCCAAGTAAAACTTCTTTTATATACATAAAACGATTTTGTTTATTTATTCATTTGTAAAGTACAGTTGAAAGTACACGTTGGAATCACATCTGTTATCATTGCAAAATAATAATTACCCCAGAGTTTAAAGAAATAGAAGATTATTGCTAGTCAGCTATTATTTTTATTACTATTTGTTTTTTTCTTTTTTCCCAACAATAAGAACTTAAGGAATAGACACAGATTGACACAATTAGTAACGCACATTTCTCTTGTTAAGTGTATCCAGTCCACGGATCATCCATTACTTGTGGGATATATTCCCTTCCCAACAGGAAGTTGCAAGAGGATCACCCACAGCAGAGCTGCTATATAGCTCCTCCCCTCACATTTCATATCCAGTCATTCTCTTGCAACCCTCAACTAGATAGGAGGTCGTGAGAGGACTGTGGTGTTTTATACTTAGTTCTAGCAGCTCCTTGGTTCTTCAACCTGGCTTATGTGTTTCCACCGTTTCCTCTGCTCCCTCGACTGATTGCCAAGATCAAGCAGGAGAGAGCATCGGTGACTCTGATAGCGCCTGCGTGGCCACGCAGGACCTGGTATGCAGACCTAGTGGACATGTCGTCCTGTCCACCATGGACTCTACCTCTGAGGCAAGACCTGCTAATACAAGGTCCTTTCACTCATCCAAATCTAATTTCTCTGAGACTGACTGCATGGAGATTGAACGCTTGATCCTATCAAAGCGTGGCTTCTCCGAGTCATTTATTGATACCTTAATACAGGCACGAAAGCCTGTTACCAGGAAAATCTACCATAAGATATGGCGTAAATACCTGTATTGGTGCGAATCCAAGGGTTACTCATGGAGTAAGGTTAGGATTCCTAGGATATTGTGCTTTCTCCAAGAGGGTTTGGAAAAAGTCTTATCAGCTAGTTCGTTAAAGGGACAGATCTCTGCTCTGTCTATTCTTTTGCACAAGCAGCCTGTGTTTAAAACTGTTGCTCCTCCGTGGAGGGTAAACTTGGTTCTTAAGGTTCTAAAGGCAGTGGTTCCTTCCGTTTAAGTTCCTGCCTTGTCCCTCCCATCATCCGTGTACTTAAGCTTTGGTATTGGTATCCCACAAGTAATGGATGATCCGTGGACTGGATACACTTAACAAGAGAAAACATAATTTATGCTTACCTGATAAATTTATTTCTCTTGTAGTGTATCCAGTCCACGGCCCGCCCTGTCCTTTTAAGGCAGACCTAAATTTTAATTAATACTCCAGTCACCACTGCACCCTATGGTTTCTCCTTTCTCGTCTTGTTTCGGTCGAATGACTGGATATGACATGTGAGGGGAGGAGCTATATAGCAGCTCTGCTGTGGGTGATCCTCTTGCAACTTCCTGTTAGGAAGGGAATATATCCCACAAGTAATGGATGATCCGTGGACTGGATACACTACAAGAGAAATAAATTTATCAGGTAAGCATAAATTATGTTTTTTATTTTTTAAAAACTTTGATACAAATTTCTTTTAACACATTGAAACCCTTCATATAGGAAACGACACAACAGTTCCACCAGACAACCACAAAGTGTCAATTAGAAGAATCAATACATCTTCACCACCTTATTAAGAATACTAGAAATACAACACAAATTTGTGAGATAATATAATTTTGAAATTTTTTAAGTTTATAATAGAATCACAGCCTAAACTCACAGCTCTTTTTGAGCGCTCCCCACACCCACTTTGCACACTTCTACACATCTGATATTGGGAGCATATCAGACTTGGGGAAGCCAGTTGAGTCTGATCTACTTATCACTCCACACCCTCCTTTTCTTGCAAAGGAATGGAATAGGCCTGGTACTTCTTTTATTCCTTCTTCAAGGTTTAAAAAAATTGTATTCTTTGCCAGCAGTTAGATTGGAGTTTTGGGAAAAGATCCCCAAAGTTGATGGGGCTATTTCTACTCTTGCTAAACATACTACTATTCCTATGGAAGATAGTACTTCTTTTAAAGATCCTTTAGATAGGAAACTTGAATCTTATCTAAGGAAAGCTTATTTATATTCTGGCTATCTTCTCAGGCCTGCCATTTCTATAGCTGATGTTGCAGCTGCATCAACTTTTTGGTTGGAAAGTTTAGCGCAACAGGAAATGGATCCTGATTTGTCTAGCATTGTTCACTTGCTTCAACATGCTAATCATTTTATCTGTGATGCCATTTTTTATATCATCAAAATTGATGTTAAATCTATGTCTTTAGCTATTTTAGCTAGAAGAGCTTTGTGGCTCAAATATTGGAATGCTGACATGGTATCCAAGTCTAGATTACTATCTCTTTCCAAGGTAATAAGTTATTTGGTTCTCAGTTGGATTCGATTATTTCAACTGTCACTGGGGAGAAGGGAGTTTTTTTTTGCCTCAGGATAAAAGACCTAAGGGTAAATCTAAAGTTTCTAACCTTTTTTTGTTCCTTTCTACAAAATAAGGAACAGAAACCTAATCCTTCCCCCAAAGAACCTGGTTCCAATTGGAAACCTTCTTCAAGTTGGAGTAAATCCAAACTGTTTAAGAAACCAAAGCTAGCCCCCAAGTCTGCATGAAGGTGCGGCCCTCATTCCAGCTCAGCTGGTAGGGGGCAGATTAAGATTCTTCCAAAACATTTGGGCAGATTCTGTCCAAAATCATTGGATTCAGAGTATTGTCTCTCAAAGGTACAGAATAGGATTCAGAGTAAAACCTCCTGTGAGAAGATTTTTTCTCCCATGCATCCCAACAAATCCAGTAAAGGCTCAGGCTTTTCTGAAGTGTGTTTCAGACCTGGAGTTTTCATGGGTAATCATACCAGTTCTGTTATAGAAACAGGGTCTGGGGTGTTATTCAAATCTATTCATTGTCCAAAAGAAAGAAAATTCATTCAGGCCAGTTCTGGATCTGAAAATTTTGAATCGTTATGTAAGAGTGCCAACTTTCAAAATGGTGACTATAAGGACTATTTTGCCTTTTGTCCAGCAAGGGTATTATATGTTCACAATAGACTTACAGGATGCATATCTTCATATTCCAATTCATCCAGATCACTATCAGTTTCTGAGATTCTCTTTTCTAGATAAGCATTACCAATTTGTGGCTCTTCCATTTGGCCTAGCGACAGCTCCAAGAATCTTTTCAAAGGTTCTCGGTGCCCTACTCTCTGTAATCAGAGAACGGGGTATTGCGGTGTTTCCTTATTTGGATGATATCTTGGTACTAGCTCAGTCTTTACATTCTGCAGAATCTCACACAAATCAACTAGTGTTGTTTCTTCAAAGACATGGTTGGAGGATCAATTTACCAAAAAGTTCTTTAATTCCTCAGGCAAGGGTCACCTTTCTAGGTTTCCATGACTCTGTCTCTAACAGACAAGAGGCAATTAAAATGAGTTTCAGCTTGTTGGAACCTTCAGTCTCAATCATTCCCTTCAGTAGTTATGTGCATGGAAGTTTTAGGTCTCATGACTGCAGCATCGGACGCGATCCCCTTTGCTTGTTTTCATATGAGACCTCTCCAGCTTTGTATGCTGAACCAATGGTGCAGGGATTATACAAATATATCACAATTAATATCCTTAAATCCCAATGTTCGACTCTCTCTGACTTGGTGGTTAGATCACCATCATATTGTTCAAGGGGCCTCTTTTGTTCGTCCAACTTGGACTGTGATCACAACAGATGCAAGTCTTTCATGTTGGGGAGCTGTCTGGGGATCTCTGACAGCACAAGGAGTCTGGAAATCTCAAGAGGCAAGGTTACCAATCAATATTTTAGAACTCTGTGCTATTTTTAGGGCTCTTCAGGTTTGGCCTCTGTTGAAGAGAGAACCGTTCATTTGTTTTCAGACAGACAATATCACAACTGTGGCATATGTCAATCATCAGGGTGGGACTCACAGTCCCCAAGCTATGAAAGAAGTATCTCTGATTCTTGTTTGGGCGGAATCCAGCTCCTGTCTAATTTTTGCGGTTCATATCCCAGGTATAGATAATTGGGAAGTGGATTATCTCAGCCATCAGACTTTACATCCGGGGGAGTGGTCGCTCCATCCAGATGTGTTTTCTCAGATTGTTCAGCTGTGGGGTCTTCCAGAAATGGATCTGATGGCTTCCCATCTAAACAAGAAACTACTCAGGTACCTCTCCAGGTCCAGGGATCCTCAGTTGGAAGCGGTGGATGCGTTAACAGTTCCTTGGTGTTACCAACCTGCTCATATTTTCCCGCCTCTAGTTCTTCTTCCAAGAGTGATCTCCAAAATCATCATGGAACAATCGTTTGTGTCTCTGGTAGCTCCAGCATGGCCTCACAGGTTTTGGTATGCGGATCTTGTTCGGATGTCCAGTTGCCAACCTTGGCCACTTCCATTAAGGCCAGACCTTCTGTCTCAAGGTCCGTTTTTCCATCAGGATCTCAAATCATTAAATTTAAAGGTATGGAAATTGAACGCCTAGTGCTTAGTCATAGAGGTTTCTCTGACTCAGTGATTAATACTATGTTACAGGCTCGTAAATCTGTTTCTAGGAAGATTTATTATCGAGTTTGGAAGACTTATATTTCATGGTGTTCTTCTCATAAATTCTCCTGGCATTCTTTTAGAATTCCTAGAAATTTACATTTTCTTCAGGATGGTTTGGATAAGGGTTTGTCTGCAAGTTCCTTGAAGGGACAAATCTCTGCTCTTTCTGTTTTATTTCACTGAAAGATTGCTAAGCTTCCTGATATTCACTGTTTTGTACAGGCTTTGGTCCATATCAAGCCTATCATTAAGTCAATCTCTCCTGCTTGGAGTCTTAATTTGGTTTTGAAGGATTTACAGGCTCTTCCGTTTCAGCCTATGCATTCTTTGGACATTAAACTACTTTCTTGGAAAATGTTGTTCCTTTTGGCCATCTCTTCTGCTAGAAGAGTTTCCGAATTATCTGCTTTTTCTTGTGAATCTCCTTTTCTGATTTTCCATCAGGATAAATCAGTTTTGCAGGCTTCATTTAAATTTCTACCTAAGGTTGTGAATTCTAACAACATTAATAGAGAAATTGTTGTCCCTTCTTTGTGTCCTAATCCTAAGAATTCTTTAGAGAGATCCTAACATTCTTTGGATGTGGTAAGAGCTTTGAAATATTACGTTGAAGTTACTAAAGATTTCAGGAAGACTTCTAGTCTATTTGTTACCTTTTCTGGTTCTAGGAAAGGTCAGAAGGCTTCTGCCATTTCCTTGGCATCTTGGTTAAAGCTTTTGATTCATCAGGCTTATTTGGAGTCGAGTCAGGCCCCTCCTCAGAGAATTACAGCTCATTCTACTAGATCAGTCTCCACTTTATGGGCTTTTAAGAATGAAGCTTCAGTTGATCAGATTTGCAAAGCAGCAACTTGGTCTTCTTTGCATACATTTACTAAATTCTACCGTTTTGTTGTATTTGCTTCTTCGGAAGCAGTTTTTGGTAGAAACGTTTTTCAGGTAGCTGTTTCAGTTTGATTCCTCTGCTTATGTTTAAGTTTTTTCTTTTCATTATTATTATTATTATTAGTTATTTGTAGAGTGCCAACAGATTCCGCAGCGCTATAAACAAAGGGGGAGTACAACAAAACAATTATAGGGATCAAATGGGTAGAGGGCCCTGCCAAGAGTTGCACTGTTGTAGTCGGCTCTTAAGGTTATCTATAAACAGCTGGACTCTTAGGCTTACATGCTAAGGGGGTTCAGGGGATAGCAATGGAGGAGTGGAACTGGTATAAAGTAAGGTTAGAATAGGTTGTATGCATCCCTGAACAGTAGAGTCTTTAGGGAGCGCTTGAAGCTTTCAAAACTAGGGGAGAGTCTTGTGGGGCGAGGCAGAGAGTTCCATAAGATGGGAGCCAGTCTGGAGAAGTCCTGTAAATGGGAGTGCGATGAGGTAACCAGATAGGAGGAGAGTAGGAGGTCATGAGCAGAGCGAAGGGGACGGGAGGGAGAGTATCTGGAGACTAGGTCTGAGATATAGGGGGGAGCAGTGCAGTTGAGGGCTTTTGTATGTCAGAGTGAGAATTTTGTGTTTGATCCTAGAATCAAGAGGAAGCCAGTGAAGGGATTGGCAGAGAGGAGCAGCAGATGAAGAGCGACGTGTAAGGAAGATGAGTCTGGCAGAGGCATTCATTATGGATTGTAAAGGAGCTAGGTGGCAGGTGGGGAGGACAGAGTTGCAGTAATCGAGGCGGGAAAGGATGAGAGAGTGGATTAAAATCTTAGTTGTGTCTTGTGTAAGGAAATGTCTAATTTTAGAGATATTTTTAAGGTGGAAGCGGCAGGCTTTAGCCAAGGACTGAATGTGAGGAGTGAAAGAAAGATCCGAGTCAAATGTGACCCCGAGACATCGGGCATGCGGGGTAGGGGTAATGATGGAGTTGTTGACAGTTAGATAGAGATTGGGGGTGGAGATTTTTGAAGAAGGGGGGAAAATAAGGAGCTCAGTTTTGGAGAGATTTAGCTTGAGGTAGTGAGAGGACATCCAGGAAGAGATGTGAGAAAGACAGTTACACGGGTTAGCAAGGAAGGAGATAGGTCTGGTGCAGAGAAGTAGATTTGGGTGTCGTCGACATACAAATGATATTGGAAACCGTGGGACTTTATTAGGGAACCTAGTGATGACGTGTAGATTGAGAAGAGAAGGGGACCGCGGACAGAGCCTTGCGGTACTCCGACAAAGTGGTGACGGGGCATAGGAGGCCCCAGAGAAGGCTACACTAAAGGTACGGTTTGACAGGTAGGAAGAGAGCCACGAAAGGGCTGTGTCACAGATGCCGAAGGATTGGAGGGTTTGGAGCAAAAGAGGGTGGTCAACAGTGTCAAAGGCTGCGGACAGATCAAGGAGGATAAGCAGAGAGAAGTGGCCTTTTGATTTTGCTGTAAGTAGGTCATTGGTAACCTTAACAATAGCTGTCTCTGTGGAGTGATGGGGATGAAATTCAGATTGCAGTGGGTCAAGAAGGGAGTTTAACGTAAGGAAATGGGATAGGTGTGCATATACTAGTTTTTCGAGAAGCTTTGAGGCAAGAGGGAGGAGGGAAATAGGGCGGTAGTTGAATGGGGAGGTAGGATCAAGGGAAGGTTTTTGAGGATAGGTGTGACCAGTGAATGTTTCAGCAATGAGGGAAATATACCGGTGCTGAGGAAGAGTTTGAAAATGTGTGTTAGTATAGGGGTAAGGGTAGCAGAGAGGGAGGGGAGTAGCTGTGAGGGGATAGGGTCAAGGGACAGGTAGTGAGGTGAGAGCGCAGTATAAGTGCCGAAACTTCTTCCTCAGTAACAGGGGAGAATGAGCTAAGTTTCAGGTTATGTGGGTTGTGGTTGAGTGAGAGCATTTGAGGGGATGAGAGAATGGAATTATGTTGAGAGCTGATTTCATTTCTGATGGAGTCAATTTTGTTATTGAAGTGGCTGGCAAAGTTTTGAGCTGACAGAGAAGTTGTATTAGGAGGTGGGGGAGGGCGGAGGAGAGTATTGAAAGTGGAGAACAAACGTTTTGGGTTTGAAGAAACATTAGAGATAAGAGTAGAGAAGTAGTGTTGCTTATGGAGATTAAGGGCAGAATAGTAGGAGTTCAAGATGAATTTGTAATGAGATATTCTCCAGTGCCGTTCAGCAGTACGGGAACATCTGCGTAGGTACAGTGTCAGAGGAGAATGCCAGGGCTGAGGATGAGTGTGTGATTTCCGAGCGATGGTAAGAGGGGCGAGATTGTCAAGGACAGATATAAGGGTGGAATTATAGTGGCAGATTGTTCAGGGCAGGAAAGGGAGAAGGATGAGAGGAGCGATATGAGGGAATTCGAAAGCTGTTGCTGATCTAAAGACATAATGCTTCTGTGAAGTTTGGTGTGAGGAGTAGGAGGGAGAGTTGTAGGAAGGTATGATATGTTGCAAGTAAGGAGATGGTGGTCAGAAAGAGGAAATGGGGAGTTTTTTAAGTTTGAGAGAGATGGCATCGATAGCTAAAGATCAGGTCAAGTGAGTGACCGTCTTTGTGAGTGGGTGAAAGACCGAAAGAGGAAGTGAGTTGCAGAAGTTGTTTTGAAGATGAGGCAGTGGGATTGTCAAGGGGGATGTTGAAGTCGCCATGAATGAGGTCAGGGGTGTCTGCGGAAAGGAAATAAAGTAGCCAGGCAGCCAAGTGATCTAGAAATTGAGTTGAGGAGCCAGGGGGTCGGTATATGACTGCAACACGTACAGAGAGAGGGAGAATAAGCGAATCATGTGGGTTTCGAATGAGGTAAATGTGAGGGAAGAGATGGGATGTATTTGTTGAAAGGTGCAATGAGAGGAAAGTAAAATACTTACACCACCTCCTTGTCTATTACCAGACCTAGGAGTGTGGCTGAAGTGGAGACCCCCATGTGAGAGAGCAGCAGTGGATGCTGTGTCTAGGGGAAAGAGCCAGGTTTCTGTTAGGGCCAGAAGGTTGAGGGAGCGGGAGATGAAGAGGTCATGTATAGAAGTGCGCTTGTTGCAAACAGAGCGAGAGTTCCAGAGTGCGCAAGTGAAAGGGGTAGTGGCTTTTGATGCAAGAGGAATGTGAGTAAGGTTTGCAGAGTTTTGTTTTCTGAGTCTATGGTATGGTACACATGGATGTGCATGGCTTGGCAGTGGTTGTGGACCAGGATTAGGGGAGATGTCACCAGCAGTAAGTAAAAGCAAGAGGGAGAGTGACATGAGATGAGATACAGATTTGCAGTAGTGAGACTGCTTTTGAGACGAGCTGCAGGGGGGAGAGAGAATATTTAGGAATAGGTAAAGTTAATGATTACAAAAGTAAGGTGAGTTTAAGAGAGATGGGCTAATGATCAGTGCAGGTGGAGAGGGAGAAGGAGTAATTGAATATTGTAGTTTGTTATAGAGATAAGAGGAAGCAAAAAGGAATATGAATATATTGAGCATTTTTACATAATTGGGAACCAGTTAAACACATAAGACGCAGAATTACAGTAGCAATTGCATAAGAAAACAAAGGTATATGAAATATAATATTACAGAAGTACTTGCCTTGTGTCTTGCCCCTTGCCCAATCCATTATGAGAATAAACTTATATTTTGGGTTGTGGATTAATTTTTGTCAGTGGATAATGGCTGTTATTATCTTATCCCTCCCTCTCTAGTGACTCTTCTGTGGAGTTCAACATCTTGGGTGTTACTATTCCATACGTCACTAGCTCATGGACTCTTGCCAATTACATGAAAGAAAACCTAATTTATGTAAGAACTTACCTGATAAATTCATTTCTTTCATATTGGCAAGAGTCCATGAGACCCACCTTTTTTATGGTGGTTATGATTTTTTGTATAAAGCACAAATTCCTTTGATGCTTTTCTTTTGCAAGATGTAAGCAGTAATCCTAGTTTTATATGGGGCATTACTAGCTTGCATAAAGGGCTAATCTTATGGGCACTCAGTTTGTATATGATGTATTAGACAAACGTTTGTGTGTTCTGGGAGTAACATTTTTTTATTTCTTATGGGACATCTGTTTGAGGGTACACTTGGCTTATTTAGGGGTTTTTATAACCCACATGGTTTACAAAAAAGGTTTGATAGATTTTGTGTAGGCCCCAGCAACATTGAGTGAGATGGGCGGGGCCTATTTTCGTGCCTCAGTTGCGCATTTAGTTTATGCAGCAAGCAACTTCTCCAGACGTCCTGGTACACTTCTGGGGCCTAATCAAAGCTTTATCCCCTCATCGTTCCCTAAGGGCAGGTAGGCGCCACAGCAGAGCTGTGGCAAGGTGCTGACAGGGTTTTTTTTACCGGTTTTGTACATTTGTCAATACGGTTTTCTCATTTGGGGGTTTATTGCTTAATTACTTGTGGTGTAATCTTTCTAAAGCTTAGTGGGTATACTGTAAAAAAAAAATTCGGAAAATTTGAGGCAATCTGGACTGAGTTATAGACAGGAAGATCTTGTTCCTTTGAAATCTGCTCGATAGCTCAGGTCTGGTTAAACTGATTAATTTCAGCTTGCTTGGCAACACAAGCGGACAGCTCCACCTACTAGTTATTTTAATAAATGAACTGCTTCTCAATGCTTTTCAATAGCAGTCACATGACTGGAAAAAAAAGGTTGTTATTCTGAAACGGTGTAAATTGAACCGTTGTAAAACGATGGCCACCTGTACTTCTAGTGCGTCTAATTCTTTCACCTTGCAAGATATGGCCTTAGTTATGAATACTACCCTCACAGAGGTTTTATCTAAACTGCCAGGGTTGCAAGGGAAGCGCAGTAGCTCTGGGTTAAGAACAAATGCTGAGCCTTCTGACGCTTTAGTAGCCGTATCCGATATTCCCTCACAATGTTCTGAGGTAGGGATGAGGGATTTGCTATCTGAGGGAGAGATTTCTGATTCAGGAAGGATGTTCCCTCAGACAGATTCAGATATGACAGCATTTAAATTTAAGCTAGAACACCTCCGTTTATTGCTCAGGGAGGTTTTAGCGACTCTGGATGATTGTGACCCTATTGTAGTTCCAGAGAAATTGTGTAAAATGGACAAATACTTAGAGGTTCCTGTTTACACTGAGGTTTTTCCGGTCCCTAAGAGGATTTTGGACATTGTTACTAAGGAGTGGGATAGACCAGGTATTCCGTTCGCTCCCCCTCCTGTTTTTAAGAAAATCTTTCCCATATCTGACACCATGAAGGACTCATGGCAGATGGTCCTTAAGGTGGAGGGAGCTATTTCTACTCTGGTTAAGCGTACAACTATACCTATTGAAGACAGTTGTGCTTTCATTGATCCTATGGATAAAAATTAGAGGGTCTCCTAAAGAAAATTTTTGTTCATCAGGGTTTTCTTCTTCAACCTATAGCGTGCATTGTTCCTGTAACCACTGCAGCTGCCTTTTGGTTTGAGGCTCTTCAGATGGAGACCCCACTAGATGATATTCTGGACAGAATAAAGGCTCTTAAGCTAGCTAATTCTTTTATTACAGAC
>NC_069505.1:178373727-178398727 GCF_027579735.1 Bombina bombina
TTTTTCTGACGGAGGTCAGAAGATCAAAGATTTTAGACCACCTGCGAGATCTTCATTCCATTCCTCGGCCGTCAGTGGCGCAGTGTATAGAGGTAATCGGGACTAATGGAAGCGGCAATGGACATAGTTCCGTTTGCTCGCTTGCATCTCACACCACTGCAACTATGCATGCTCAAACAGTGGAATGGGGATTATGCAGACTTATCTCCTCAGATATTCTGGAATTAAGAGCGTGGCGTGGCCTCAGCTGGCTTCGGCCGGATTCATCAGATTTCAGTCGGACAACATCACGACTGTAGCTTATATCAATCATCGGGGGGAACAAGAGTTCCTTGGCGCTGATGGAAGTTTCCAGGATAATCCAATGGGCAGAGTCTCACTCTTGCATCTATCAGCGATCTATATCCCAGGGGGTAGAGAACTGGGGAGGCAGATTTTTCATCCGGGGGAGTGGGAGCTCCATCCGGAGGTGTTTGCTCAACTGGTTCGGCTATGGGGCACACCAGAATTGGATCTGATGGCGTCTCGTCAGAATGCCAAACTTCCTTGTTACGGATCCAGGTCTAGGGATCCTCAGGCAGTACTGATAGATGCTCTAGCAGTACCTGGTCGTTCAACCTGACTTATGTGTTTTCCACCATTTCCTCTCCTTCCGCGTCTGATTGCCAGAATCAAACAGGAGAGTGCTTCAGTGATTTTGATAGTGCCTGCGTGGCCACGCAGGACCTGTTATGCAGATCTGGTGACATGTCATCTCTGCCACCATGGACTCTGCTCTGCGACAGGACCTTCTGATTCAAGGTCGTTCAAGCATCCAAATCTAATTTTTTCTCTGCAACTGACTGCTTGGAGATTGAACGCTTGATTTTATCAAAGAGGAGGGTTCTCTGAGTCGGTCATAGATACCTTGATTCAGGCTCGAAAGCCTGTCACAGGAAAATCAATCTTAAGATATGGCGTAAATATCTTTTTTGGTGCATATCCAAAGGCTACTCATGAGTAAGATCAGGATTCCTAGGATTTTGTCCTTTCTTCAAGAAGGATTGGAGAAAGGATTGGTCAGCTAGTTCCTTAAAAGGACAGATATCTGCTCTGTCCTATTGCACAAGCGTCTGGCAGATGTCCCAGACGTTCGGGCTTTTGGTCAGCTTTAGTTAGAATCAAGCCTGTGTTATAACCTGTTGCTCTGCCATGGAGTCTAAATTTAGTTCTTAATGTTCTTCAGGGGTTCTGTTTGAACCCATGCATTCCATAGATATTAAAATTCTATCTTGGAGTTTGCTAGAGGAGAGGAGGGAGCCTGCGCATAGACTGCATCTTGCTCACTGTGCAGGTACTGCTCCCCCTGCAACCACACCTTGGCGGGTTTATATCGCGCCTGGAACCTCTATCGCAGAGGGAATCATTGCGGCTGGGCTAAAACCATCAGTCCAGTTATCCTCCACAGCGTAAAAATCGATCATACGCTGACACAGAATTATTTTTTTCTGAAGAAATTTAAATTTACCCCAAGCAGCATCTCTTTTAATCTGGCGTGGAAATCAGGCTAACGCCTAAAGACATCAAGGCAGTTGAAGCCCTTCCTCCCTCCTCCACCTGGCTGGAGCGGGGAGGCATACACAAGACAGCAAGAGCTACTGAAATTCACCTGAACAGCTCGAGCCCCCCCCACTGTGTTGAAGATCGACGTCCACAGCCCCCAGTGAACTCAACGGTCTGAAGGCTGAGATAGCTGTGGCCCGCCCCCACCCAACCGATGCTGCGTGTGGAGAGACGGCAGAGCTGTGGTTTGCGGCTAGCAGCCTGTTGACAACGGAACCGGCTCCCACTTCCAGCCGGAATCTACGCGGAAGGAATCCGTTGACTGGGGAGATTGCCAGAGATAGGTGAGCCTGGAGGCAAGGAACTCGAGGCTAGGAAGCGAGCCGTGAATCCCCTTGTGTGATCCTCATCAGTGAATTACAGTGCAGACACAGATTGGGGTAAGAAGAAATATACTGTGTTTGTACTATCAGCTCTTGCTTCTTTAAAATCTGACGCTGTCTTCACCAGGGCTATATTACAAACGAGACACTGCTAACTTAGTCTCTTTCTTCATACCTGCACTTTCTCTCTGACTATAAGTGCTCAATCATTTGATCTACTCCTAAAAGAGAGGGAGAAGAAGAAAAATTTATTTTTATCTTAGGACTGTAGCTGGGTCCTACTCTTGGGATTATTAACTGAACGATATATCCTGACTGAAATAGAATTTATCATAAAGCTACAAAGAGGCGGGTGACATTATTTTGAAAGTTTTTGCAGATAAGCTCCTGTGGCTTGGGACTTTTTGTCTTGCTTAAATTCTGCTTTAACCATGAACTGGCAAACTCTTGCATCTTACACCTTAATATGTCTGTTATTGCCTAAATCTAAGTGGTTATTATTAGCATACTACCTCTTTTAGCAAATAAGCAACTGATTTTTCCTTTTTTTTTTTTTTTTTCTCAAGGTCTGTTATCTAAAATTTCTGCATATCAATGGACTTACATTTTTTTCTTTTTTTACATACCATCAATATAAGGAGTTACCTATAACATATCTTTGGTATAATTGGTATTCCCAATACATAATTTTGTGTGCTCCTAATATCTATATTAGTATTGAACGGCAATTATAGTACCCTTAACATCATATATTGGTATTTTTATATATATATATCATATATTCACCATGTTCTAGTTCTATAGCACACTTGTTGAAAATGATATAATAAGTGTATATATATATATATATATAATATATGTATGTATGTATGTTATATATATATATATATATATATATATATATATATATATATATATATATGTATCTGTAATATATATATATAGTATCAAGTATCAGTATAGAAACTTATAGGGGAGGTAACACCAGAGGGATGAATAGGCAGCTATAGCCCAGAAACAACCCATACATAAATTAATCAAAGGGCTCATTTTACCCCCACACTCATCGAGGTTAGTTATATAATACTTAGTAGAAGAACTAGCTCTAGTGTACAGTAGGGCACGCATAATTTTTTGGAGCTAGGCATAGTTGAGAATTGAAAACTGGAACAATTTTTTTTGCTCAGACACAATTAATAGAAAATTAAACTTTGGATTAAAGGTTATACAGGAAGAATAAATTAAGGACTATCAGAATAATTTTCTTACAAATAGTCTTTTAAACCACACTAGCCTTAGGACCTAGGAATCCTCGTTGGTCTTACACACTCACTTAATAAATTCACGTATCACACATTCACTTGATTCCACTTGATTTTTTCACGTTTTTTTTCCACACTGACTTCTATTTCTCTCCTCTAAAATTTACAAGTAATTTTTTAATCAACCTATCCACAAGATCTTGGATCTTGGGTAGTCTTACACTTCACTCTAACAAATTACACGTTGGTACACATTCACTTTGTTTCTCACTTGTTTCCACTCGATTTGCTGTGGGTTTGTTTTCTTTTTTTCTTTTCCCCCCTCTCTTTCTCTTTCTCTTTCCCCTCTCTCATCTCTTTGCTGCTTTTTTTTTTTTTTTTTTCTCTTCACTACACTAAACACTCCTTATCACGTTCACTTAAAGGGAACAGGAGGTACACTCTCTCCTTTTTTTTTTCCTTCTAATTAAACACTTATGGACAAATATCTAAATTCACCATCTCAAAATAAAAACACTTCACCAACTATGGCTTCTAGACCCAGAGATAGAAGGAACAAGACAGCTACTGAAACCTGGTCGAGTTACATTTCTGAACCAGTTTCCTCTATAAAACATACTGAGGCCACTAACTCAGTTATTAGTAAATAGCATTATGGAAGCCCTGAATCCAAAATTTGAATTTCTATAGATTAGAAATAAAGCAAGATATACATGTATTATCAGCAGAAATCAAACAATTTTTGGCACGGATTCAGGAAGAGTCGAACAAAAGAGGTGTCCGATCTAGAAGATCTGACAGTAACACATGACTTTGAATTTGAAGGCTAATTCACTTTCATTAACAGAATTACAAAATAAAATTGAAGATTTAGAGAACCGCTCCAGGAGAAACAATGTTAGAATAATTGGGGTTCCTGAGACGGTTCAACATACAGAATTGATAAAACTTATGGCTGAGACTCTTCCCAAACTGCTTGGTATTTCGCAGGAATTGTTACCCCCTAGCTGTAGAAAGGGCTCACAGATTGGGGAGACCCCCCTGTCAAGTAAAGATGGATTAAGATCGAGGCCCATAATAGCGAGGTACTTAATTATCAGGATAAGTCTTAGCTTTTACAGCTATCCCGTAAAAATGCACCTATCCTCTTCGAAGGAATAGAATTCTACTTTTTCAGGATTTTGTGCTTATGAAACCTCCCTGAGGAGAAGGGAGCTCTCCCCAATCTGCGGCAGACTGATTAAGAGGGATTCTCAGCCACATTTGTTTACCAGCTAAACTTAAGGTAGAATTTCAGGGTCATACATATCTTTTTGATAACACCACCCGATGCAGAAAAGTTTCTATACGGAAAGATGTGTTAAATAAGGTTGATATAAAACTCTATATAAGAGAAGTAATCCTGTGATTATCACTGATGTTTTGAATGCTTTTTATCCATTTTTGTTGTTGGAGTTTGTTGGACTTTTTTTTAGTGGGGGGGTGGGGGAGGGAGGAGGGGAGAGGGTCCTTAATCTTTTATCCCGTTATGATTTATGCACATATACATGTATATTTTTTTGTTTGTTTGTTTTTTTGTTTTTTTTTCTTTTTTTTCTTTTTTTTTTCTTTTTTTTTTCTTCTTCTTTTTGCTCCACTCTAAATTTCTCGATAAATGTCGACTAAAGTAAGGAAATTAGTTATATCCTCCTGGAATGTAGGAGGTATCTCTACTCCGATAAAGCGTAAAACGATAATTTCACATTTAAAGAAACTAAACACAGATATCGCCTTTATCCAGGAGACTCACTTGAACACAATTGAATCATTAAAGCTAAGATCCTCTTGGGTTAAGGAAGTATTTTTTTTACACCTAGCATAGGCAGAAAAAGGGGAACAGCTATTTTATTAGGAAAGAATATCCCATACGAGGTACTATTAGAAGTCTATGATCCAGAAAGTAGAATCCTGATTTTAAAAATTAAATGTTCAAACTCCGTATTTACCCTTTGTAATATTTACGCCCCTAATAAATTTGAAACTAAATTCTGGGAATCATTACAGACTAAAATTTTACAACTTGGTGAAGGCAACATAATTGTAGCAGGGGACTTCAACATGACTCCACAGATTCCCCTAGATAGATGTAGACAAGCACGCAACACTTATATCTCCAAAAGAGACAAATGAGAAAACAAAATGTTTAAGGCCATCTTTAGGAACCTGGCTCTCAAGGATATATGGAGGATTCATAATCCTATCCAAAGAGAATTTAGCTGCAATAGCTAGGAGCATGAACTCGCTGTCAAGAATTGACCTATTTTTAGTTATGAGGAGATATTAAAAACAGGAGCCACAAACTAAATAACACAAGTTACTATCTCCGATCATGCTCCAATTATCCTAACTATTCCACTGCATAATAAAATATGTAAATCTCGCCGCTTTTTTTCCCCTAAGTTTCTAATGAAAGATTTCTAAATTCAAAAGCTGGTTGTCTACTAAAATGACAGATTTTTTTTCCTTAATATCTAGGGTCAGTTAATGACCCGAGCTTATTATGGGAGGCAGGCAAAAGCAGTAATTAGAGGAGACATCATTTCATATATGGCTAATTTTAAATGGAAAGCTGAACATAGAGAAAAGAAATACTAAGAACACTTACTGAGCGCCTATAATAAATACCTAGCGCAACCTACCCCTATAAATTGGAGGAAATATACTTCCGCCAAGAGAGTGAGAGATACTAGTTGATTTCATACTTCAGTACAAAATGAAATAAAATACAGAGCGAAGTTCTATAGATATGGCGATAAGGCAGGTAAATTACTGGCTAAATTGGTTAAGAATACGCAAGGAAGTCCTACTATTGACTCACTTTTTGAACAAGATACCATACTTAAAGACCCAAAAAGAAATTATTGACGCTTTCTCTGTTTATTATGAGGACATATATTCCTTTAGGATTCAGACCTAGAAGCTTCAGAATTATCTGGAGAGGGCTTGAACACTCATGTTTAGCTGAGGAAGCAATAGCCAAAATCAATTCTCCCTATCTCTGATCAAGAGATTATAGGCGCTATCAAAAATTTAAAATTGGAAAAAGCTCCTGGACCAGACTCCTTACCGAGTGAGTTTCTATAAGATATTATCTCCTATTCTAATCCCTCACTTAAGAAACCTTTTTAATCACTATTACATAGAAAAAAAACCTGTCTCACCGAATTTTGCTGTATCTACTACAGTTCTGATCTTGAAGCCAGGGAAGGACCCAGTGAAAAAGGAGTCCTATCGCCCTATTGCATTATTGAACACCGATTATAAGATACTATCTTCTATTCTAGCTAAGAGACTCCAGGGTGAGATTGGAGTTCTTATCGACAAAGACCAGGCAGGATTCCTCTCTAAACGTAACTTAGCGGCTAAGGTTAGGGAATTGTTTCTTGTCCTTGACTATTTCAGTAACTCGCAAGAAACTTCGGCATATGACCATTCTGATCTTGCAATTATCGCGCTTGACGCAGAAAAAGCGTTTGACTCGGTTCACTCATCAACACATTCTAACCACATTGTTTAACTTTGGCTTTAAGGACAATTTTATTTCTCTTATTGACAATCTTTGTAATAACTCCTCTACCAAATTGGTCATTGGTAACCTAGAATCTAAGATAATTAAACTTCAGAGAGGTACGAGGCAAGGATGCCCATTATCACCCTTACTATTCGATTTTAGCGATGGAATCTCTAGCTCTCAAAATCAGGCAATCTATTGAGGGAATAATAATTGGCTCAATAGAGCAAAAAATCGCCTTGTTGCGGATGATGTGCTGATTTATATGTCGGACACGGGAAAAAAATATCCCAAGATTACTGTCGATCATTAACTCCTTCGGGTCCTTTGCTGGCTACAAGATCAATAACTCGAAATCAGAGTTTTATGGGTTAGGAAAAAATGAGCTTCCCCGCAGTTGATACCCTTTAAGGAGGTAATCTCCCACTTTAGATACCTAGGAATTAATATATCAGCTGATCCAAAAGAGTGGTATGATCTTAATATTCCCCCCACATTATCAAAGATAATAGAGTATTTGAATAGTTGGCAAAATCTTCCATTATCCCTATCAGGACGTATCGCTTTATTCAAGATGGTTCTACTTCCAAAAAATCATTTTTCCCCTACAGAACGTTCCGGTTATTTTAAAAGTAAAAGATTGGAAAAAACTGAACAGAGCTCTCAGATACTTCATATGGAAATGCAAGAGACCCCGTATCTCTCTAGATAAACTTTATTCTCCCTAAAAAAATATGGGGGACTCGCCCTGCCTGATCTTAGCAAATATAGTTTAGTCTTTCTCACACGCATAGTGGATAGACTGGATTGAGAACAAAGACTATTTTACTAACAATAAACTTGAAAAAAATATCCTATATCCTATAATCCCATAGCATTAATCCATTGCCCAAATACAATTAATCCCAAAGAAGGTGAAATCTATTAACTCGATATATGTAATAATACAAGCTTGGAAAAAATTTGGGACAAAAAGTAAACATTGATCTTTCTATTCCAAAATTTCAATGTTTATGTGGGTAACCCAGAATTTCAACAAGGAACACAATCTCGATTATTTCAGACCTGGCAGGAGAAGGGTCAAACCTTTATGACGCAATTCATAGATCAAGATACCTTATCAGTAAAGTCATTTGATAGATTAAAACAAGAGTTTCAATTGAATAATAAGGACTTTTTTGCTTACTTGCAGGCGAGGCATTACCTTTTCTCTCTTATTGAGAAATTCGGGATGGGTATGGACATGGGGGAAATTAGATAGCTGGCCTATTCTTGCAAAAAATAATTTAACCTCTGTTTCAATTTGGTATGAATTAGCAACTAGCTCACATGGAAACTCTAACTTAAGCCAGATAACGCAGAAATGGAATCTCATTATATCCAGAATTAAATCTGGAGATAGAACAGGTAGAAAAATCTATATCTATAACGGCCCAAACTACTTTATCCGCAAGCTGGCGAGAATCACATATCAAACTATTGTATAGATCTATTATACTCCATCAAAGGGACATAAATGGCATAACCATGAATTCAATATATGTCCAAAGTGTGCGTATCCAGCAGCTGATATTGTCACCATGTTTATGGGCATGCCCGAAGATAAGACAGCTATGGCAAAGAGTAGAATTTTGGCTCAAAAAAACATTGAAGATATATCCTCTCTCTATCACTCTGGCGGAAGTTGTTTTTCTCAAGAATCACCTATGGTCATTGAACATTTGAAGGCTAGAAATATGACTATCTTGGCAACAAGAAACTTAATTCTTAAGAATTGGCGTACCCCCAAGATACCTAGTATTTTGGAAATTAAAAAATTACATGAAAAAACAATGTATTATCGAGCAAATGGACACAACTCTAACATCTGAAAGAGAGATAATGCTCTTTTTTCAAAAAGTGGTCGACATTTAAGATTTTTCCACCAGAAGAAATAGATCAATTAATCTACCCTTTTAGGCATTCTGAAGTAGTGTTACTAGATCGATGGTAACACCAAAATCCCCCCTGGGATTTTCTTTTTTTTTTTTTTTTTTTTCCCCCCCCTTTCCCTCCTCCTGCCTTCCCTCTCCCCTCCTTCTCCCCCAATACTACAGTTATACATATCTCCCTTTCCTTGACAAGTTAACTGAGGAATATGAAATTGACTCTGAATCAAACTGTTCACCAATTGAATGAATATAGTTGTTTTTTCTTTTTTCTTTTTCTTTTCCTTTTCTCCCCCTAATTAAACGCATAAAATAAATAGAAAATACCTTCATTGAGTATAATATGTATTAATTTATTAACAAAGGATATGTACTATTATTATTAAGTTAAGATAAAGGCATCAATTTCTTTTGTAATAGGCTATTACATAAAGCCTTGCATGGCGGATTTTGTGTTTGTACTCATGTTGGTCCATAAATAAATATTAAAAAAAAAAAAAAATTCTATCTTGGAAAGTTCTGTTTCTAGTTGCTATCTCTTCAGCTCGAAGGGTTACTGAATTATCTGCATTACAATATGACTCGCCTTATCTTGTTTTCCATGCTTATAAGGTGGTTTTGCGTACCAAACCTGGGTTCCTCCCTAAGGTGGTTACTAACAGGAATATCAATCAGGAGATTGTTGTTCCTTCTCTGTGTCCTAATCCTCCTTCTAAGAAGGAACGTCTGTTGCACAACTTGGACGTGCTTCGTGCTTTGAAGTTCTATTTGCAGGCAACCAAAGATTTTCGTCAATCATCTTCTTTGTTTGTGGTCTATTCTGGAAAACGTAGGGGTTAAAAGGCTACGGCTACCTCTCTTTCCTTTTGGCTGAAAAGCAATCATCCGTTTGGCTTGAGACTGCTGGACAGCAGCCTCCTGAAAGAATTTACTGCTCACTCTACTAGAGCGGTGGCTTCCACTTGGGGTTTTTAAAAATGATGCTTCTGTTGAACAGATTTGTAAGGCTGCGACTTGGTCTTCGCTTCATACATTTTCCAAATTTTACAAATTTGATACTTTTGCTTCTTCGGAGGCTATTTTTGGGAGAAAGGTTTTGCAAGCAGTGGTGCCTTCTGTTTAGGTTCCTGTCTTGGTCCCTCCCTTCATCTGTGTCCTAAAGCTTTGGTATTGGTATCCCACAAGTAAGGATGAATCCGTTGGAATCGGTACATCTTGCAAAATAAAACAAAATTTATGCTTACCTGATAAATTTCTTTCTTTTGCGTTGTCCCGCGCCCACGGCCCGCCCTGTCTATTCAAGACAGTATTTTTTTTTATTGAAAACTTCAGTCACCTCTGCACCTTTATAGTTTCTCCTTTCTTCCTTGGCCTTCGGTCGAATGACTGGGTGGTGGAGTTAAGGGGGGAGCTATATAGACAGCTCTGCTGTGGTGCTCTCTTTGCCACTTCCTGTTAGGAAGGATAATATCCCACAAGTAAGGATGAATCCGTGGACTCGGTACATCGCAAAAGAAAGAAATTTATCAGGTAAGCATAAATTTTTGTTTTTTACTCCTTTCTTTATCACCCCACTACTTGGCTATTCGTTAAACTGAATTGTGGGTGTGGTGAGGGGTGTATTATAGGCCATTTTGAGGTTTGGGAAACTTTGCCCCTCCTGGTAGGATTGTATATCCCATACGTCACTAGCTCATGGACTCTTGCCAATATGAAAGAAATTAATTTATCAGGTAAGTTCTTACATAAATTATGTTTTCTTTCATACAGGTGGTGAGAGTCCAGGAGTAGTAACTTACAGGGAGGGATTTAAAAACATCTAAGATCTAAGAAAATAAATCGACAATGCATCAAAACCCAACAAGGTCAAAAAGGACCTTCCTACCAAATGTTGCCTTAGAAGAAGCAAAAAACACCAAAATGGTAGAATTGTTTTTGTAGAAGTATGCAAAAGAAGACCAAATAGCTACTTTGCAAATTTGGTCAACTGGGAACATCATTCTTGAAAGCCCTTGAAATGGAAAATAAACTAGTTGAATGAGCAGTAATCTGTTGTGTGGATGCTGACCTGCCTCCAAATAATCTTTATGAATAGAGTTTCAACCAAGAGGCCAAAGAAACAAGCAGGAACTTTATTTTCCATCTAAAGAGGAGGAGAGTCCACGGCTTCATTCATTACTATTTGGGAATTAAGAACCTGGCCACCAGGAGGAAGCAAAGGCTTAAATACCTCCCCCACTTCCCTCATCCCCCAGTCATTCTTTGCTTTTCGTCACAGGAGGGATGGGCAGAGAAGTGCCAGAGTTTTGGAAGTAGTCTCTTATGGAGGGTAGTACTCTTCGCATTGGGACTGGAGTTTTAAGTAATCCTGTTAGCCTCTCAGTGAGAGCGTGGGCGAAGGTTAGAGTCTGGAAATGCAGGGAGAGTCTTTCTGCGAAACCATCCCGACTCAGATTAACAGCTCCACAAGCAATCAGCATTGACGAGTTTCGCTGCCTGCTTTCTACACTTAAGTCTGTCAGGATCGAGGCTACTAACCTGTCACACTTGAAGGGCCGTGTTCCTGTTTCCACAGCGTAGATTCTGGTAAGATCGTTTTATTTTTTATTACCAATGATAACATAGAAGACAGGTCATAGTGTGGCGCCTCTTTTATCTTTACAGAATGAGGGTTAATATTCCTGGAAGGGGGATTATTGAACAGGGGGGGGGGTTTATACGTGATAATGTTTGTTGTTCCATTGGCTGGGTTATGTGCGAGATGAGGCTCTGGCAATGTGTGGAACTTTCAGGTTATTTGCGGAATCTTGTGCTGCCATTTTTGGCGCGTTTTTTCCCTAGTGCAGGGGCGGTGATGCCAAGCACTCCATGTGAATGGGTGTGCCTATCTCTCCTTCTCTGTTGATCTGTGGCGCAGGAGACTTAAAGTGGTTTCTGTGGTCCGGGTCCTAGGAGGTGGTGAGTGCCCCAGGCATTGCAGTATAAAATGTGCCTTTTTTTGTAAATTAGTCTGATCAAAAGCGCAAGCTATGGAGGACTCTGAAGGTTAGAGGGCTCTCCCTCTTTAACAAAGTCTCATTCCTGTGTTTATTTTAAGGAGATTCTGGTAGATCTGCTTGCTCAACTATGTCTGAATGCCTTGATAAAGTTACAACATCTAAATGTAAATGGATGTCTAGTACTACTGAGCCATCCACCTCTGAGGATTCTTCGTCCTGTGAGGTGCGTTCCCTACATTCATCTCCGATTGTACATGCAGCACCACGGGGGTCAACCGTTACTCCTTCGGGAGAGATTTGTTGGCCGTCAGACTTTGCAGACCAACTGGAATCGGCGGGTTCGTAGGGTGATCTATGCCTTACAACAACGTTCTGCTAAGCGCAAGCGTAGGGTGTATCATGGTGGCCCGGCCCAGGGTTTGTCTACCCCGATGGAAGATCTAGAGGCTTCTATACAATGACGAGGCCCATTTCGACTCTTCAGAGGAGGCCCATTCTGGGTCGGAGTCTGCGTCATCTAAATCTCCGGCTGCAGGGGATCCTGGTTAAAGGTTTTAGGATGGAGAATTTGCACTTTCTGCTGCGGGCAGGTGCTTGCTATTCTGGAGGTTCCGGAAGCTTAGATTCTGGAGGAACCTGTGATTCCTAAGCTTGACAAGGTATATGAGGACAGGGTAGTACCTCGGACTTTCCTGGTTCCCGTTAAGATGGCAAATATTATTAAAATGAATTGGAGCGATTAGGTTCGTCCTTTTTCTCCTTATACTTTTAAAAAACTGTTTTCCCGTTCCGGACTCTCAGCTTGAGCTGTGGGGGGACCATCCCTAAGGTGGATGGGGCTATCTCTACGCTTGCAAAGCGGAACGACTATTCCCCTTGAGGATAGTTCGTTGTTTAAAGAGCCCATGGATAAAAAGCTAGAAAACATGTTGAGAAAGATGTTTCAGCACACAGGGTTTGTTTTTCAGCCAGCAGTGGCCATTGTGGCGGTCGCTGGAGCTGCAACATATTGGTGTGAATCCCTTTGTGAAATGATCGAGGGGGAGACCCCCATCGAGAGATACAGGAGAAGTTTAAGGTGCTGAGGGGTCGGCAATTCTTTCATGTGTGATGGTTTTTCTGTTTTAGCATGCAGGGCTCTGTGACTAAAATCTTGGTCTGCGGACATGACCTCTAAATCGAGGCTGTTGTCCCTGCCGTTTCAAGGAAAGATCCTGTGCGGTCCAGGATGCATTCGATCATATCCACAGGTCACGGGAGGCAAAGGCGCTTCCTACCACAGGGTAAAAAGGCTAAGCCTAAGGGATCTACTTTTTGTCCCTTTCGTGCGGTCAAGGCCCAGCGCCAGCAACCCACCGTGAAAGCGGACCAGTCCAAGGGATCTTGGAAGCCGGCTCAATCTTGGCACAAGTCTAAGCAGAGCAAGAAGCCCGCTGAGACTAAATCAGCATGAAGGGGCGGCCCCCGACTGGTCTCCGGGTCACGTAGGGGGGCAGATTATCTCTATTCTCAGACGCATGGTTGTAGGACCCTTGGGTTCAAGAAGTTGTCTCCCAGGGTTACAGGATAGGGTTCAGATCCCATCCGCCTGAGGGCAGATTCCTCCTGTCAAACCTGTCTTGAAGACCAGAGAAGAGAGAGGCCTTTCAAGAGTGTGTTTAGGGTACTATTCCCAACCGTTTTGTGGTTCCAAAGTAGGAGGGCACGTTCCGCCCAATTCTGGACCTAAAGTGTTTAAACAGGTTTCTGAGTGTTCCATTGTTCAAAATGGAAACGGTCAGATCTATTCTATCCCTAGTTAAAGGACAGTTCATGACAACTGTAGACTTGAAGGACGCTTACCTTAATTTGCCAATTTACAGGGACCACTTCAGGTTCCTAAGATTTGCGTTTCTGGACCAACAATTCCAGTTTGTGGCCCTTCTGACGACGGCCCTGAGAGTATTCACAAAGGTTCTGGGGACGCTGCTTGCCATGGCCAGATCCAGGGGCATTGCGGTGGCTCCGTACCTGGACGACATCCTGGTTCAGGCGCCATTGCTCTGCCTCGCATAGGATCATTTGAGGGCTCTTCTTCTTTTGCTCCAATCTCACGGTTGGAAGATCAACTCAGGAAAGAGTTCCCTGGTTCCCAGCAAGGGTGGAGTTCCTGGGCACGATAATAGACTCTATGTACATGAAAATATTTCTCACAGGTCAGCGACGCAGGAAGCTTGCGTCCACCTGTCTTCCCCTTCAGTCCTCCACAAGCCCATCGGTGGCTCAATGTATGGAGGTTATAGGTCTCATGGTTTCAAGCATAGATGTCATCCCATTCGCCAGGTTCCATCTCAGACCTCCTCTTCAATTGTGCATGTTGAGACAGTGGAACGGCGATCATTCAGATCTATCACAGCTGATATCCATGGATGCCCAGACTCGGAACCCCTCTCTTGGGGACTGGATGGGGAGCTGTTTTGGGGTGCCAGGATGGCACAAGGAAAGTGGTCCAGGGAGGAGTCCCTCTTTCCGATCAACATCCTGGAGCTACGAGCAATTTACAATGCTCTGAAGGCATGGCCTTCTCTGGGGTCGGTCAGTTTCATCAGATTCCAGACCGACAACATTACCTCGGTGGCCTACATCAACCATCGTTTGGTACGAGGAGCTTCCTCTCGATGTGGGAGGTGTCACGGATTCTGTAGTGGGCGGAGTCCCCATGACTGCTCGCTTTCAGCAATTCACATTCCAGGTGTGGACAACTGGGAAGCGGACTTTCTCAGCAGACACGCCTTCCATCCGGGGGAAATGGTCTCTTCACCCTGAGGTGTTTGCGAAATTTGTCTCAGATGGGGAACGCCGGAGTTAGATCTCATGGCGTCCAGACTCAATTGCAAGCTACCTCGATACGGATCGCGGGTCCAGGGATCCCCAGACAGAGCTGATAGATGCCTTAGTGGTTCCTTGGGGATTCAGCCTAGTTTACATTTTTCCACCATAGAAAACAGATCTTTTGCGCTTAAACAGCTAGACACTTTCACACTGGAGTAATGCTGACTAACTATGATAAGTAGTGTGTTTTAAAACGTATAATAAACTTACACTCTCTTCACTTTGAGGCAATAATGAAAAAAACTCTCTTCACTTAATAAACAAGAGGTTTTACTTAATTAGTACGATCAATTCAAATTACACATTAAAAATTAAACATAAAAAATTAAACATTAAAAACCACCGGTGGTATAGGATTATACCAATTTTAAAACTTGTAGAATATCTTAGTACAATGATAGGCAATATAATCTATAAAGTGCAATTATACAACTAAATAAAGGGCATCTAATACATGCACAAGTAAGACAAAACGTGTCTCCACTGTCTGTTTTAAACAAACAAGACCTATATAAGAGCAGATAAAAAACACTCCTATTAGGAGAGAACAGTAAATGTCTTAAGTGTCTCTTTTGAGGCTCCGTTATATATCTTTTTAGATGAGTGTCTTAGAACTCAAAATTTGGTAATGTTCCAAGTAAACAGGCTCCAGTCTGATCAGAGTGTGACAGAAAAATCAGTAGTACAATTCGATATAAGAGTATCTTCAAGTGTACACCTTCCCTCCGTTCTTCACAGATCACTTACCTCTTTTTCGACTTTGGGTGTTCGTTGTGTAGTGGTATAAATCTGTATTTGACAGACCACTTGCCCACCTTCCTGTGTGATCTAGGTATTTAGTGAGAGCTGTCTTCTCGGAGTGGTGCAGTGACTCAAGTTGGCGTTCTCCTCGTGTCTTTCGTCGACTTCTTCCGGGTTTGTGACGTCACTTTTTCACGTGATCTCCTTACAGCAAATGGTGGTGCTTAGATTCGTCAAGATAACAGAGTGCTCTGTGTGTTAGATTTTCGGACCTTTGAGTACCGTCTACGTGTTTCAGCCTTTATCAAGATACTTTGAGCGTGGTCCTTTACTTCTTTTATAGGTGTTTTCTTCACGAGTGACTATGATTAACCCTTTGTACAGGCGTTACTAGGCCATATTGGCGCATCTGTGTTTTTCTTTTCATCAGATCTACTACTACTACTACCAGGGACTGACCATCCTCTGACAGATTGTTGCCAGCTTGTTGGAATTTAAGGACATTTTGTTGTGATTGTTATTACTGTATGTTTTTTCTTTTTCTGTTGCATGCACCATGATATATTGCCTTAGGGATTTTGCCAGTAGGGAAGCGCCCCCCTATGGGATTTTTGTTTTTGTAGCTGATATCCCATATTGTCTCCGTTTGAACCTATGCATTCCATAGACATTAAGATTCTGTCCTGGAATGTTCTCTTCCTGTTGGCTATTGCATCGGCACGCAGAGTATCTGAACTAGCTGCCTTGCAAAGTGGTCCTCCTTATCTGGTGTTTCATGCGGATAAGGCTGTACTTCGCACTGGGTTGGGGTTTCTCCCCATGGTGGTGTCTAACCGTAACATCAATCAGAAAATAGTTGTTCCTCCTTTGTGTCCTAACCCTTCTTCAAAGGAGAGGTTACTTCATAACCTGGATGTGGTTCGTGCCTTGAAGTTTTATCTTCAGGCTACAAAGGATTTCAGACAGTCTACATCTTTTTGTGGTGTATTCTGGGGAAGGGCAAAGGGCCTCTGCTACTTCTTTGTCTTTTTGGTTGAGGAACTTGATTCGCTTGGCTTATTAGACAGCGGGACATAAGCCTCCTTAGAGGATCACTGCTCATTCAACTAGAGCTGTTGCTTCATCTTGGGCCTTCAAGAATGAGGCCTCTATGGAGCAGATTTGTAAGGTAGCTACCTGGTCCTCCTCACACACTTTTACAAAGTTTTACAAATTTGATGTTTTTGGGAGACAGATTTTGCAGACTGTGGTGCCCTCAGATTAGGATCCGCCTGTTACCCTCCCGGTTTCATTTAGTGTTCTGTAGAGCTTGGTATATGTTCCCAATAGTAATGAATGAAGCCGTGGACTCTCCTTCCCTTTAGATGGAAAACATAAATTATGCTTAATAATTTAATTTCCATCGAGGGAAGGAGAGTCCACGGCTCCCGCCCGTATCTCCGATGGGCGGACCTAAAGTTATTAATCTTCTGGCACCCTGATATTTCTCCTACTGTTCCTGGTTCCCTCGGCAGAATGACTGGGGTGTGGGGGGAGGCATTTAAGCCTTTGGCTGGGGTGTCTTTGCCTCCTCCTGGTGGCCAGGTTCTTAATTCCCAATAGTTATGAATGAAGCTGTGGACTCTCCTCCCCTCGATGGAAATGAAATTATCAGGTAAGCATAATTTGTTTTTCTAGTACCAGAAAAGTGAATGAACGAACTAGAAGTCTGTCTAAAGTCCTTAGTAATCAATATAATAGTTCAATGCTCTAACAACATCCAAATTATGCAAAGATCTCTCTGAAGCATTCTCAGGATCAGGACACAAAGAAGGGACAGCAATTTATCTGCTTATGTTTTCTGAAGAAACTACTTTAGGTAAAAAGTAGTCTGTAAAACTGCCTTATCCTGATGAAAAACAAGATCAGGAGGATCACAGGAAAGAGCAGATAACTCAGAAACTCTTCTAGCAGAAGAGATAACCAAAAAGAATAAAACCTTCAAAGAAAGAAGTTTAATATCAACCATATGCCTAGGTTCAAAGGGGAGGAGCCTGCAAAACCCTTAACACTAGTTCCATGGAGGAGAAACTGGTTTGATGACAAAGCCTGAACAAAGCCATGAGTATCAGGAAGATTAGCAATCTTCCTATGAAATAAATCTGAAAGAGCAGAAATCTGCCCCTTTAGAGGACTGGCATAAAGGCCCTTTCCAGACCATCCTGCAAGAACGGCAAAATCTTAGGAATTCTAAAAGAATACCTGGAAAATCCATGACCTACACACCAAGAAAAAAAAGACATTCCAGACCTTATGGTAAATCTTGCTAGTTTACAGGCTTATGAGTCTGAAATAAGGTTCCAATCACTGAATCGGAGAAACTTCTATGAAAAAGAATTAACCGTTCAATTTCCATGCCATCAAGTTCAGAGACTTAATATCCGGATGGAAAAATGAATCCTGAGACAGAAGGTCTGACCGCAGAGGAAGAGTCCAAGGAGGACAGCTGGACTTATGAACTAGATCTACATACCAAATTCTACGAGGCCAATCTGGGGAAATCAGGATTACTGAATATTTCTCTAGAATTATCTTGGAGATCACTCTGGGAAGAGGTACCAGAGGAGGAAACAGGCAAGCTCAAATGACCAAGGAGCTACTAGAGCATCCACAAACTCTGCCTGAGGGTCCCTGGACCTCGCAGAGGACCTGGGAAGTTTTGTTGTTCAAATGAGAAGCCATTAGATCTTTCAGACACACAATCTGATTGAACACATACCGGTGAAGAGACCATTCCCCTGGATGTAGAGATTGACGACTGAGAAAAAAAAAACTTCTTCCCAGTTCACTCCTGGAAAATCAATCGCAGAAACTAGACAGGAATTGATTTCTACCCATTAAATAATTTGAGACTTTCTTCATGGCTGTGAGTTACACCCTGATGATTGACATAAGCCACTGCTGTTAAAAGAGAAAAATGGGGTTTATTTAGCAGCGCTAATAGAAGCTTGGAAATTATGATACCAATCCAACTAATGTATTATACAATCTTGTTTTATTTAAAAATTCTTATAACACATAAAAACAACAGCGAATGCTATTCCTAATTAATAAAGGGACGTCTCCCTTATTCAACACTTTTAAAAACAGACTAGAACCATATATTGATAAACCCTAGAATTCCAGGTATAAAAGAATTAATTCTATAGATAACATATGGCAAGCAACAAATTGGTGAATTAAATTTGTAAAAGGCACAAATATATCAATCTTAATATATTAAAAGCAAATGGATACAGCGCTAATGTTCAAAATGTTATTGGAAGGTGAGCGTAACGGTTTCGGTACAACTGTGATTAGAAATTTAGCATAACAGCTTTGCAGTTCTTTAGTAACAAATATCGTTATCAAGTTACACAGTTACTCTCCTTAGACATATAATTGGCTCAGGTGTGCTGGATAGTTAAAAGGCAAAAAGCAGCCGTTATTCTGAATTTAGAGCCAAAACAATCGTGGTTAATGGAAATGGTTAATTTAAAATATGAATACCTTGATGTCTTTAAAGTTCAGTTTGCGTGATTTAAAAAACCACAGTGCAAATTAGTGTAGAGGTACCTTATTCTGTCCTGGTTGCAACCGCTGATATTCTTCACTGTGAGGGATTCACAGACTGTTTGATCCTGGTGCTTCTGATGAGTCACCTGACCTTCTCTTTGATTCAGAGGTCAGAGGTGATGATCCATTCTGTTAATGTAGTTATCCTTTTTGTTTTCCTTTCTTCTTATAGCCCAAATATTACTTTCATCTGGGTTCCCTCAGACTTTTTGAGGTTTGAAGAAATCTTTGGTCAGTGTTTAGCAGTAACACCGTGTACCCTGAAGTTGCCAAAGGTAGATTTTAACTTACAGGGTCAGGAGAAAAGTTTAAAGTTGCAGGGTCACACAGCTTTGTGACAGTGGTAGATGAAGTTTAGTAGAGTGTAGCAGGTCCCACTCTACTAAACTTCATCTACCACTGTCACAAAGCTGTGTGACCCTGCAACTTTAAACTTTTCTCCTGACCCTGTAAGTTAAAATCTACCTTTGGCAACTTCAGGGTACACGGTGTTACTGCTAAATACTGACCAAAGATTTCTTCAAACCTCAAAGTCTGAGGGAACCCAGATGAAAGTAATATTTGGGCTATAAGAAGAAAGGAAAACAAAAAGGATAACTACATTAACAGAATGGATCATCACCTCTGACCTCTGAATCAAAGAGAAGGTCAGGTGACTCATCAGAAGCACCAGGATCAAACAGTCTGTGAATCCCTCACAGTGAAGAATATCAGCGGTTGCAACCAGGACAGAATAAGGTACCTCTACACTAATTTGCACTGCGGTTTTTTAAATCACGCAAACTGAACTTTAAAGACATCAAGGTATTCATATTTTAATTAACCATTTCCATTAACCACGATTGTTTTGGCTCTAAATCAGAATAACGGCTGCTTTTTGCCTTTTAACTATCCAGCACACCTGAGCCAATTATATGTCTATGGAGAGTAACTGTGTAACTTGATAACGATATTTGTTACTAAAGAACTGCAAAGCTGTTATGCTAAATTTCTAATCACAGTTGTACCGAAACCGTTACGCTCACCTTCCAATAACATTTTGAACATTAGCGCTGTATCTATTTGCTTTTAATATATTAAGATTGATATATTTGTGCCTTTTACAAATTTAATTCACCCATTTGTTGCTTGCCATATGTTATCTATAGAATTAATTCTTTTATACCTGGAATTCTAGGGTTTATCAATATATGGTTCTAGTCTGTTTTTAAAAGTGTTGAATAAGGGAGGCGTCCCTTTATTAATTAGGAATAGCATTTGCTGTTGTTTTTATGTATTCTACAATCTTGTTTATTTAAAAATTCTTATAATACATTAGTTGATTGGTATCATCATTTCCAAGCTTCTATTAGCGCTGCTAAATAAACCCCATTTTTCTCTTTTATCCACCGTTTAGTTCTCTTTGAGGGAAGAACTTTTTTAGCAGCAGGAATCCACCTTTAGGCGCTCCTATCACACTACATATAAATAAGCCACTGTTGTGACATTGTCTGTTTGGAATCAGAGTGAAGACTCCCTTTTCAACAGCGGCCAAGCCTGAAGAGCCATAAACGTAGCATGTAGTTCTAGAATATTTATTGGCATCCTTACATCTCAAGGATCCAAAACTCCCTGTGCACTCAGAGACCCCCAAACAGCTCCCCAACCTGAAAGACTTGCATCTGCAGTGATCACAGTCCAGGTGGGACAGACAAAAAAAAAACCTGAATAATGAACTGATGATTCAGCCCCCAAGTAAGGGACTGACTTGTCCTGGGATCCAGAAAAATCTTTTGAGAGTGCGGAGTATGATTCCTGCATCATAGACGAAGCATACAATGCTGAAGAGGCCTCCTGTGAAAATGAGCTACTGGAATTGCATCTGAAGCTGTAATCATGAAACCCAGATCTCCCATACAAAGAGCAAACAGAGGGAAAAGGGAGCCTGACACAATTTTAACGTTATCTGCTCTATTAGATTCATGGAGACTGAATCTATTTGAAATCCCCCAAAATGTACCTTTTGTTGAGGAACCAATGAACGCTCTGGAAAATTGGTACCGCAACAATGTCTTTGAAGATATTGGTATGAGATTCTTCTAAAGGTAGTTTGAACCAAGATATCGTCCCTGTAGGGAGTGGCTTTATAGAGCTCTTGGGGTTTGGGATTCTTTGCCCCCTAGTGGTAAGGGTTAGTTATACCCAGGAGTAATGGATTGTGGAGATAGATAGATATAGAAAAATAAAATTAAAAAGAAGTCTGTGTATTCCTTTAAAAGTGAAAAATAATACAAAAATGCCAAAATGTATAAAAAATGCAAAAATTCAAGTGTACGTGAAGAAACTAAGTGGTGATACTTGTGATTGAAAAAGTAAGTCTCTTAAGATCCAAATATGGGGAAAGCTGCACAGCTATTGCTGCAAACAAAAATAGAGAGTCAAATTATTCTGGAGACTGTCCTGCTCCTAGGTGGGTTCTTCTGTGAAAGATAATCAAAATAGTGTAGTATGTTGAAGTACAATTGGAATAATAGAATAAACACTTTTTGGGTTGGTACCAAATTGAGTCCTCGTTACTTCCCCCAAATCTAACCCTACCTGACCTTCTGTGGATACCCTCTCAACATAGACAAAAATTAGGGGACTTATACCCTACACTACAAGACGCGTTAAAATTTTGGGACTCCATTAGACATGACCCCACAATTTCTCCTCACCCTTCTCCCACCCTCACCTTAGCGGCGGTCCTATTCTCTTTGCTGGATGCACACCCAGACTTATGGCAGAACCTACAAATCAAAACCGTCACTGACTTCTATGAATCAGATTATTTGGATCTCACACAGCTTTGCGTTAAATTTAATATACCACCAAGACTACAGTTTGAAGCTTTCCGTATTAGCACCTTGCTCCGTGCTTGGGGCTACCCAAAGAGAGCCCTACGGAAAATATCATTATGGGAACACACATGGAACAATGCTCACACTATTAAACACCCTCTATCCCTACATTATAATTTGCTATCAAATACTAAGCCATTTCATAACATCATTCCTGGGAGAAAGAGATTGGATTTATTGTTGACACTAGCACTTGGAATAACAGAATTCAGGTAACTAGAAAACTACTTCACTGTGCTACCCTATGGGAGTTATACTATAAAATCACAGTTCGGTGGCATTTAGTTCCCATCTCCCTACATAAAATCTACAACTCACAATCCCCTCTCTGCTGGAGACTTTGCGGCCTACCAGGAACATACACACTTGGTGTTCCTGTCCCAAAATTCAACCCCTCTGGAAGAAGCTATACAAAACACTTAGCAACCTCAATATCAGCCCCCTTATCTTCCGGAGATTGCCCTTTTGCACATGCCAATACCTAACCTAGACAACCCCACAGATGCACTAACGATTTATTTATTCATGGCCACAAAGTTAGCTATAGTCAGAACATGGAGAAACCAAATTCCACCATCATTTGCACAAATTCTGTCCATAGTCAATACTCCTTTAGAGTATCCAATACTCCTTTAGAGTTATGGATAAGACTGACCTCTATATTAGAATTTTTGGTACCCATGGCTTACTCTTTTCCCAGACTAAGTTATAATATTAAGGAACTTCTCTCAACCTAGATCCCCCCCCCCCCCTGCCTCTGGAAGAACATGCCTTTTCGACTCCAAGAAGATCCTGACCAATTTAAAACAATATTGATACCTAATAACCTTCCCAAATATCAAGGAGTAGATGCTTTAGTCTGATTCCTCATAAAACATAAAATTAGCTATATAAACTTACTTCAGTACCTCTGTCAATAATATAAAATAGAGACACGATATTCACATGAGAGTAACCCCACCTTTGTATAACTGTTGGATACATAAAAGTATCTACATGTATGTCAAAAGATGAATAATTATATGTCTCACTGTTTCAGATTCTCAACCTAAAACGATGTATCCATAACGTTGTTAGGTTGTATTGTTATGATGTTTACGCTTGTATCTTCGTTTTTTGAAAGTCTCAATAAAAATGTATTTGAAAAAAAAAAATCAAACTCAAAAAGTAAAAATATTAATAAATGAAGGTATGGCAGCAAGTGGTAAGTGTATAAACTTACTTTATTAAAATAAATTTTAAAAAAGCAACGCATTTCTCAAACATTGGCTGTTTCATCAGGCTTACGTATAGGGGTGCTTCACTAAATGTGAGTGTGATTTACCACATACTATTTTCCATCTGTTCATTACAATACTGGGCCATGTGGCACTTCTGTCTTCTTATATTGTCTACAGATACATGAAATATAGGCAGCTGATATTCATACTGAAGTATTACAAATGAAATGCACATGCTGGTTTGTCCACAAAACTTTTCCAGATACAAATACAGGTAGAAAACCCTTTATCCAAACTGTTTGGGACCGGAAAAGGTTTGGATTTCGGAAAATATTTATATATTTGCATCTGTAAAATGGGACTACATATAAACAACAATATCTTTTGTTAGGCAATATTTATATATTATAATACATCTTATATATACAACCTAAAGGCAGTTTTATACCAAAAATATGAAACTGAATTACTTTGATTTTTTTAGGATGGTTTTAACTAGATATATTCAGGGATTTGTAATCTGAAGTAGAAAGCGATGCTCATCCTGAAATATATAGATTAAGTTTGTAGGAGGTGGTCGGTAGACTAGATAAAACAATAGCGCTACACACCAGTGACGTCACTAGGGTGTGCGGGGGGTGCGGGCCGCACCTGGGTGACACCCTCGAGGGGGTGACACAACATTTTTTTTTTAAATTTTATTGAAATTCAAAGAAATACAATGTTGAGATGCATAGATTATTTTATTAGAGGCTGGCATTTGTGAACATTAGTGGGACTGGGGAAGTTGTAGACAAACAATTTTTTTTTGTCCCTTGAGCCAGTGCTGCAATTTCAACAAATAGTTTTCCCGGCTGCTTTTGCTTGTTTGTACTTTGCTCCTCCCCTGCCCAATTTCACTATGAATGTTGTGGGTATGCCGTGGGGCTTGCAAAGTTGCGCTGCTAGCCTAAACCTGCCTGCCTATCTGTGCTCACTGCTCAGTGACATGCGGCCCAGGGCTGTGCACTGACAGACTTGGAACAGAGATAAACAGAATTTTCATAGTTTGCGCGCCTAAACCTTTTCTTCAGTGATTTATTTTAGAGTGCTCTGTTTATCTTTCATTTGATGTTCTGCTGAGCCAGGGAGCAGCTCTAGGCATGAGCTTCATAATTAATGCAGTGCAGTTTACATATTTTGTATGTGTGTGTCTGAGTATGTGTCTCAGTGTTTTTGTGTGTGTGTCTGAGTGTGTTTCCGAGTGTTTGTGTGTGCATCTGAGTATGTTTGTAAGTGTGTCTGAGTGTTTGTATGTGTGTTTGCCTGTGTGTCTGCTTTCTGGGGGTGACTTACCGCACCGGGTGACACCAACCCTAGTGACGCCACTGCTACATACACCAGATACGAGTGCAGAGAACAAATACTGTATCCATAAGATTCTAATTGATTAGAGCGTCATTTGTACATTAGTTAGAATAGATAGCTGTATATATTATTTAGGGGCTGCCAATCAGCCGCATCAGTGTCCTGCTTCTTGTGTTTTTTCTTTTTTAATGTATTTCCACACACCTGCTAATCTGTACTTGTAATGAATTTTATTTTAATTAAATAATACAATTATTTTGTTTCCTTTTTTTGCAGTTTTGGTTAAGGAACAGACGATCCTGAGGATAAACACTATTGAACTTGCGCCTGTGTTATCCTGAGTCTCTATTTTCATTTTAAAACGGCTAATAAAAGTTGTTTCAGTTTGTATTATCATTTGTCATTTATTTGTTTTCACATTTTTGTGTCTTTTTAACTGTTATCCAGTATGTTCAAGTGAATGAGATATTTACTGTCTAAAGCAGGGGTCGCCAGCCTTTCATACCTCAGGGACCACTAAACTCACAATTTTGAATTCTGTGGACCACTAACATTATTTGTTTTAAAAAGGTACAAACCTGTATATGTGTGTGTGTGTGTGTATACATATATATATATATATATATATATATATACACTGTGTGCAGAATTATTAGGCAAATGAGTATTTTGACCACATCATCC
>NC_069505.1:178403727-178416227 GCF_027579735.1 Bombina bombina
TTCCAAATTTGGTGTGCAATACTTTTAAGGCTTTAAGACACTGTGGTGAAATTTTGGTGAATTTTGAACAATTCCTTCATACTTTTTCGCAATTGCAGTAATAAAGTGTGTTCAGTTTAAAATTTAAAGTGACAGTAACGGTTTTATTTTAAAACGTTTTTTGTGCTTTGTTATCAAGTTTATGCCTGTTTAACATGTCTGAACTACCAGATAGATTGTGTTCTGACTGTGGGGAAGCCAAGGTTCCTTCTCATTTAAATAGATGTGATTTATGTCATAAAAAATTTAGTAAAAATGATGCCCAAGATGATTCCTCAAGTGAGGGGAGTAAGCATGGTACTGCATCATCCCCTCCTTCGTCTACACCAGTCTTGCCCATACAGGAGGCCCCTAGTACATCTAGCGCGCCAATACTCCTTACTATGCAACAATTAACGGCTGTAATGGATAATTCTATCAAAACATTTTAGCCAATATGCCCACTTATCAGCGAACGCGCGACTGCTCTGTTTTAGAATATACTGAAGAGCATGAGGACGCTGATGATATTGTTTCTGAAGGGCCCCTACACCAGTCTGTGGGGGGGCCAGGGAGGTTTTGTCTGAGGGAGAAATTTCAGATTCAGGAAAAATTTCTCAACAAGCTGAACCTGATGTGATTACTTTTAAATTTAAGTTGGAACATCTCCGCGCTCTGCTTAAGGAGGTGTTATCCAATTTGGATGATTGTGATTATCTGGTCATTCCAGAAACACTATGTAAAATGGACAAGTTCCTAGAGGCCCCGGGGCCCCCCCGAAGCTTTTCCTATATCCAAGCGGGTGGCGTACATTGTTAATAAAGAATGGGACAGGCCCGGTATACCTTTCGTACCTCCCCCCATATTTAAAAAATTGTTTCCTATAGTCGACCCCAGAAAGGACTTATGGCAGACAGTCCCCAAGGTCGAGGGGGCGGTTTCTACTCTAAACAAGCGCGCCACTATACCCATAGAAGATAGTTGTGCTTTCCAAGATCCTATGGATAAAAAATTAGAAGGTTTGCTAAAAAAGATGTTTGTTCAGCAAGGTTACCTTCTACAACCAATTGCATGCATTGTCCCTGTCACTACAGCCGCGTGTTTCTGGTTCGATGAGCTAGAAAAGGCGATTATTAGTAATTCTTCTTCTTATGAGGAGATTATGGACATAATTCGTGCTCTTAAATTGGCTAATTCTTTCACCCTAGACGCCACCTTGCAATTGGCTAGGTTAGCGGCGAAAAATTCTGGGTTTGCTATTGTGGCGCGCAGAGCGCTTTGGTTAAAATCTTGGTCAGCGGATGCGTCTTCCAAGAACAAATTGCTTGACATTCCTTTCAAGGGGAAAACACTGTTTGGCCCTGACTTGAAAGAGATTATCTCTGATATCACTGGGGGCAAGGGCCACGCCCTTCCTCAGGATAGGTCTTTCAAGGCCAAAAATAAACCTAATTTTCGTCCCTTTCGCAGAAACGGACCAGCCCCAAGTGCTACGTCCTCTAAGCAGGAGGGTAATACTTCTCAAGCCAATCCAGCCTGGAGACCTATGCAAGGCTGGAACAAAGGAAAGCAGGCCAAGAAACCTGCCACTGCTCCCAAGACAGCATGAGATGCGGGCCCCCGATCCGGGACCGGATTTGGTGGGGGGCAGACTCTCTCTCTTCACTCAGGCTTGGGCAAGAGATGTTCTGGATCCTTGGGCGCTAGAAATAGTCTCCCAAGGTTATCTTCTGGAAGTGATTCATCCTGTTCCATTAAGAGAACGAGGGATGGGGTTCTACTCCAATCTGTTCGTAGTTCCCAAAAAAGAGGGAACGTTCAGACCAATCTTAGATCTCAAGATCCTAAACAAGTTTCTCAAGGTTCCATCGTCCAAAATGGAAACCATTCGAACAATCCTTCCATCCAGGAAGGTCAATTCTTGACCACGGTGGATTTAAAGGATGCGTATCTACATATTCCTGTCCACAAGGAACATCATCGGTTCCTAAGGTTCGCATTCCTGGACAAGCATTACCAGTCCGTGGCGCTTCCTTTCGGATTAGCCACTGCTCCAAGGATTTTCTCAAAGGTACTAGGGTCCCTTCTGGCGGTGCTAAGACCAAGGGGCATAGCTGTAGTACCTTACTTGGACGACATTCTGATTCAAGCGTCGTCCCTTCCTCAAGCAAAGGCTCACACGGACATAGTCCTGGCCTTTCTCAGATCTCACGGATGGAAAGTGAACGTGGAAAAGAGTTCTCTATCTCCGTCGACAAGAGTTCCCTTCTTGGGAACAATAATAGACTCCTTAGAAATGAGGATTTTTCTGACAGAGACCAGAAAAACAAAACTTCTAAACTCTTGTCGGATACTTCATTCCGTTCCTCTTCCTTCCATAGCGCAGTGCATGGAAGTGATAGGTTTGATGGTAGCGGCAATGGACATAGTTCCTTTTGCGCGCATTCATCTAAGACCATTACAACTGTGTATGCTCAGTCAGTGGAATGGGGACTATACAGACTTGTCTCCGAAGATACAAGTAAATCAGAGGACCAGAGGCTCACTCCGTTGGTGGCTGTCCCTGGACAACCTGTCACAAGGGGTGACCTCCCGCAGACCAGAGTGGGTCATTGTCACGACCGACGCCAGTCTGATGGGCTGGGGCGCGGTCTGGGGATCCCTGAAAGCTCAGGGTCTTTGGTCTCGGGAAGAATCTCTTCTACCGATAAATATTCTGGAACTGAGAGCGATATTCAATGCTCTCAAGGCTTGGCCTCAGCTAGCGAGGGCCAAGTTCATACGGTTTCAATCAGTCAACATGACGACTGTTGCGTACATCAACCATCAGGGGGGAACAAGGAGTTCCCTGGCGATGGAAGAAGTGACCAGAATCATTCAATGGGCGGAGACTCGCTCCTGCCACCTGTCTGCAATCCACATCCCAGGAGTGGAAAATTGGGAAGCGGATTTTCTGAGTCGTCAGACATTGCATCCGGGGGAGTGGGAACTCCATCCGGAATTCTTTGCCCAAATCACTCAACTGTGGGGCATTCCAGACATGGATCTGATGGCCTCTCGTCAGAACTTCAAGGTTCCTTGCTACAGGTCCAGATCCAGGGATCCCAAGGCGACTCTAGTAGATGCACTAGTAGCACCTTGGACCTTCAAACTAGCCTATGTATTCCCGCCGTTTCCTCTCATCCCCAGGCTGGTAGCCAGGATCAATCAGGAGAGGGCGTCGGTGATCTTGATAGCTCCTGCGTGGCCACGCAGGACTTGGTATGCAGATCTGGTGAATATGTCATCGGCTCCACCATGGAAGCTACCTTTGAGACGAGACCTTCTTGTTCAAGGTCCGTTCGAACATCCGAATCTGGTCCCACTCCAGCTGACTGCTTGGAGATTGAACGCTTGATCTTATCAAAGCGAGGGTTCTCAGATTCTGTTGTTGATACTCTTGTTCAGGCCAGAAAGCCTGTAACTAGAAAAATTTACCACAAAATTTGGAAAAAATATATCGGTTGGTGTGAATCTAAAGGATTCCCTTGGGACAAGGTTAAGATTCCTAAGAGTCTATCCTTCCTTCAAGAAGGATTGGAAAAAGGATTATCTGCAAGTTCCTTGATGGGACAGATTTCTGCCTTGTCTGTGTTACTTCACAAAAAGCTGGCAGCTGTGCCAGATGTTCAAGCCTTTGTTCAGGCTCTGGTTAGAATCAAGCCTGTTTACAAACCTTTGACTCCTCCTTGGAGTCTCAACTTAGTTCTTTCAGTTCTTCAGGGGGTTCCGTTTGAACCCTTACATTCCGTTGATATTAAGTTATTATCTTGGAAAGTTTTGTTTTTGGTTGCAATTTCTTCTGCTAGAAGAGTTTCAGAATTATCTGCTCTGCAGTGTTCTCCTCCTTATCTGGTGTTCCATGCAGATAAGGTGGTTTTACGTACTAACCTGGTTTTCTTCCAAAAGTTGTTTCTAACAAAAACATTAACCAGGAGATAGTCGTGCCTTCTCTGTGTCCGAAACCAGTTTCGAAGAAGGAACGTTTGTTGCACAATTTGGATGTTGTTCGCGCTCTAAAATTCTATTTAGATGCTACAAAGGATTTTAGACAAACATCTTCCTTGTTTGTTGTTTATTCTGGTAAAAGGAGAGGTCAAAAAGCAACTTCTACCTCTCTCTCTTTTTGGATTAAAAGCATCATCAGATTGGCTTACGAGACTGCCGGACGGCAGCCTCCTGAAAGGATCACAGCTCCTTCCACTAGGGCTGTGGCTTCCACATGGGCCTTCAAAAACGAGGCTTCTGTTGATCAGATATGTAGGGCAGCGACTTGGTCTTCACTGCACACTTTTACCAAATTTTACAAGTTTGATACTTTTGCTTCTTCTGAGGCTATTTTTGGGAGAAAGGTTTTGCAAGCCGTGGTGCCTTCCATTTAGGTGACCTGATTTGCTCCCTCCCTTCATCCGTGTCCTAAAGCTTTGGTATTGGTTCCCACAAGTAAGGATGACGCCGTGGACCGGACACACCTATGTTGGAGAAAACAGAATTTATGTTTACCTGATAAATTACTTTCTCCAACGGTGTGTCCGGTCCACGGCCCGCCCTGGTTTTTTAATCAGGTCTGATAATTTATTTTCTTTAACTACAGTCACCACGGTATCATATGGTTTCTCCTATGCAAATATTCCTCCTTAACGTCGGTCGAATGACTGGGGTAGGCGGAGCCTAGGAGGGATCATGTGACCAGCTTTGCTGGGCTCTTTGCCATTTCCTGTTGGGGAAGAGAATATCCCACAAGTAAGGATGACGCCGTGGACCGGACACACCGTTGGAGAAAGTAATTTATCAGGTAAACATAAATTCTGTTTTTTCCGATATTTTTAGTTGAGAGAGGAAAAGAGAATAAGATTCAATTCACTAAGCATCCCCCCGTGTGAGCAGATCCACCAAATAATACTTCATATCTATCTTGGTAATTGTATTCTATTTGTATTTGATTGTATTGTGTTGCACCGTATTTCCTCTTTTATTTTTCCAAATTCAGATTTCTTATATTAAAGCTACAATTCCTCCTAATTTGCTTTTTATTCATTTGGTATTGTATTATTTCATTTCCTCTTTTCTATTTATTTTTATTTTTATTCCTATTTTGGTTGTTATTGCTGGTCTTTTATGTGTTAATGTCTATTATTTTTGTTTTCATTCCCCTTTAATTTTTATTTTTTATTTTTTTTCAAACACCTGCCGAAAATACATAAGTCCCTAACCTCCCCCCCAGGACGCCCCATCATTTCGGGGATTGGGTCATTGGGGGAGAGATTGGGGTCTTATATAGATACTATCCTCCAGCCGATAGTCCAAATAACTCCTGCATATGTGAGGGACACAAAACATGTACTGCGATTATTGGATAACATACAGATCAGAGAAGGAGATATTCTGCTAACAATAGATGTAGCCTCACTATATTCATGCATCCCACATCAACAAGGCCTAAGGGCACTGGAACATATGCTACAGTTATATACTAACTTTGACGAGAGATTTATCGAGTTCGTATGTGAGGGGGTGAGATTCTTGCTCACCCATAACTGCTTCTCATTTGAGGGGGACAACTATGTTCAAAACCAAGGCACAGCCATGGGAGCAAAGTTCGCCCCCTCATATGCGAACCTGTATTTAACCAATTTTGAATTACTGAAAATCTTCTGTGACAATAACCCCTATAAACAACATATCAGATTTTATCGTAGGTTCATTGACGACCTGATAATTATTTGGAAAGGGGGGATGGAACAAATAGAAGAATTCATAGGTTACCTGAATAATAATGATCAAAATTTAAAGTTCACATACACAGTGTCGGGTACTAATATACCGTTTTTAGATATAGAGTTAAAACTAGACTTTAATTCACACAAAATAATAACATCAACTTACAGGAAATCGACTTCAGGGAACACTATACTTAGGGCGGACTCACATCATCCATCCCATTTGAAAAGAGCTATACCCAAAGGGCAATATATGCGCCTCAGACGAAACTGTACAAATCTAGACGTGTATAAAGAACAAGCAGACTCACTCTCCAAGCGACTCATTGTTAGAGGATATGATAAAACCATACTTTCACAGACAAGCAAAGAAGTAGAAATCATGAGAAGAGAAGATCTACTAAAAGATAGCAATAAGAAACATAATAAAAGAAATCAACACAATGTTGGGCAACATACAGAGGGTCCGATCACATTTACCACTAGCTACAGCAGGCAGTTTAAACATATAAATCAAATAATCAGAAAATATATTCCAGTTTTGGAAAAGGATACACTTTTACAAGAGGTGATGAAGAAACAAGGAATTAGATGTGTTAGTAAGAGAGCGAGAACTATTGGAAATCAATTAACTAGGGACTTCTCTAGAAAGCATACAGCCACATGGCTACAAAGTCAAAATGGATTTTACAAATGTAAAAGAAAACCATGTAAAAGCTGTGATTTTGTCATTTCAGGCGATTCATTTAAGTCTACAGCTACAGGCAAAACTTTTGATATTAGACACAGGATGACTTGCCATTCTAACTTTGTGGTTTATTTAATTACCTGCAATCTATGTCACAAACAATATGTGGGTAGGACTACAAGATTATTAAAAGATCGAATCCGTGAACATTTAATATCAATTAAACAAGACCCCCCTAAAACTCCCATAGCAAAACACTTTGTTACACATTTCAAATCTATGGGAATGCCCGTAAATGATAATAACATAGGCTCAGTACTAGGGTTTCAAGGCATCGACATAGCCATCAAAAGCCCCAAAGGGGGAGACAGAACAGCTGCATTAAATAGGAAAGAGGCATTTTGGATTTTTCATTTGTCCACAGGGGTCCCCCTAGGAATTAATAAGATCACTGATCTCAGGTATTTTGTGGATTAAGTGAATTTAACAGTCTAGATGAAGAGTTAATATAAGCACCACCAGTACCTTATAACATCATTCATGGATTGGGAGTGATGCAGTAGGGATATGAAAATTTATAAGCCCAAAGGTTTAAAAACATCCAACACCTAATAAGCTAAGATGACCACCATAAATAATAGAAGAAATCAAATATCAAAAATTTAAAAATTACTAATTAAAAATAAATTATAGTGTGGCACTGTACTCCAAGTATACAATATTTAGAAGATATAGCACCAATTCCTCAATAAAATCAAAGAATAATAATACGTTCACAAACGATGAGTCATATTCTATGGGGTAAAGGTGAATAGTATTGGGGATCACAGCAAGGGCAGTAGTTGAGGCTTTTTGTTTGTTTTGTTTATTTTTGTTTTTTTGTTTATTTTTGTTTCTTCTGTTATGTGTGATCAGTCCACGGGTCATCATTACTTCTGGGATATAACTCCTCCCCAACAGGAAATGCAAGAGGATTCACCCAGCAGAGCTGCATATAGCTCCTCCCCTCTACGTCAGTCCCAGTCATTCTCTTGCACCCAACGACTAGATAGGATGTGTGAGAGGACTATGGTGATTATACTTAGTTTTTATGACTTCAATCAAAAGTTTGTTATTTTAAAATAGCACCGGAGCGTGTTATTACTTCTCTGGCAGAGTTTGAGGAAGAATCTGACAGAGATTTTTTACTATGATTTTAACCGGAGTCGTTAAGATCATATTGCTGTTCTCGACCATCTGAGGGAGGTAAAGGCTTCAGATCAGGGGACAGCGGGCAGATGAATCTGCATTGAGGTATGTGGCAGTTTTTATTTTCTGAATGGAATTGATGAGAAAAGCCTGCCATACCGTTAAAATGACATGTATGTATACACTTCAGTATTCTGGGGATGGTATTTCACCGGAACTACTGTGTTAAAGGTCACTAATCCTTTTAATAACTATTCTCATGTTAAACGTTTTTGCTGGAATGTAGAATCGTTTACATTGCTGAGGTACTGTGTGAATAAACATTTGGGCATTATTTTCCACTTGGCAGTTTTTTGCTTTAATTGTGACAGTTTCGTTTCTCTTCACTGCTGTGTGGGAGAGGGAGGGGCCGTTTTTGGCGCTCTTTGCTACGCATCAAAAAATTCCAGTCAGCTACTTTTATATTTCCTGCATGATCCGGTTCATCTCTGACAGATCTCAGGGGTCTTCAAACTTCTTTGAAGGGAGGTAAATTCTCTCAGCAGAGCTGTGAGAATTCTTATAGTGACTGTGTATAAAAAACGTTGTTTTGTTTTCTTATGTACAAATTTAATTAGTGTTGTTTTTTTTACTAATGGGAACAAACCTTTGCTAAAAGTTGTGTTGTTTTAAAGTCTGATGCAATAACTGTTTTTCAGTTCATTATTTCAACTGTCATTTAATCGTTAGTACCTCTTTGAGGCACAGTACGTTTTTTTTGCTAAAAAAGATTATAACCAAGTTGTAAGTTTTTTTTTTGCTAGTGTGTTAAACATGTCTGACTCAGAGGAAGATATCTGTGTCATTTGTTCCAATGCCAAGGTGGAGCCCAATAGAAATTTATGTACTAACTGTATTGATGCTACTTTAAATAAAAGTCAATCTGTACAATGTGAACAAATTTCACCAAACAGCGAGGGGAGAGTTATGCCGACTAACTCGCCTCACGCGACAGTACCTGCATCTCCCGCCCGGGAGGTGCGTGATATTTTGGCGCCTAGTACATCTGGGCGGCCATTACAGATAACATTACAAGATATGGCTACTGTTATGACTGAAGTTTTGTCTAAATTACCTGAACTAAGAGGCAAGCGTGATCACTCTGGGGTGAGAACAGAGTGCGCTGACACTGCTAGGGCCATGTCTGATACTGCGTCACAGCTCGCAGAGCATGAGGACGGAGAGCTTCATTCTGTGGGTGACGGTTCTGATCCAAACAGATTGGACTCAGATATTTCAAATTTTAAATTTAAATTAGAGAACCTCCGTGTACTACTAGGGGAGGTCTTAGCAGCTCTCAACGATTGTAACACTGTTGCAATACCAGAGAAACTGTGTAGGTTGGATAAATACTTTGCGGTACCGGCGAGTACTGACGTTTTTCCTATACCTAAGAGACTAACTGAAATTGTTACTAAGGAGTGGGATAGACCCGGTGTGCCGTTCTCACCCCCTCCAATATTTAGAAAGATGTTTCCAATAGACGCCACCACTCGGGACTTATGGCAAACGGTCCCCAAGGTGGAGGGAGCAGTTTCTACTTTAGCTAAGCGTACCACTATCCCGGTGGAGGATAGCTGTGCTTTCTCAGATCCAATGGATAAAAAATTAGAGGGTTACCTTAAGAAAATGTTTGTTCAACAAGGTTTTATATTACAACCCCTTGCATGTATCGCGCCGATTACGGCTGCGGCAGCATTTTGGATTGAGTCGCTTGAAGAGAACCTTAGTTCCTCTACGCTAGACGACATTACGGACAGGCTTAGAGTCCTTAAACTAGCTAATTCTTTCATTTCGGAGGCCGTAGTACATTTAACTAAACTTACGGCTAAGAACTCAGGATTCGCCATACAGGCACGCAGGGCACTGTGGCTAAAATCCTGGTCAGCTGATGTTACTTCTAAGTCCAAATTACTTAATATACCTTTCAAGGGGCAGTCCTTATTCGGGCCCGGTTTGAAAGAAATTATCGCTGACATTACGGGAGGTAAGGGCCACGCCCTACCTCAAGACAAGGCCAAAGCTAAGGCTAGACAGTCTAATTTTCGTCCCTTTCGGAATTTCAAAACAGGAGCAGCATCAACCTCCACTGCACCAAAACAGGAAGGAGCTGTTGCTCGTTACAGGCAAGGCTGGAAGCCTAACCAGTCCTGGAACAAAAGCAAGCAGGCCAGGAAACCTGCTGCTGCCCCAAAGACAGCATGAACCGAGAGCCCCCGATCCGGGACCGGATCTAGTAGGGGGCAGACTCTCTCTCTTCGCCCAGGCCTGGGCAAGAGATGTTCAGGATCCCTGGGCACTAGAGATCATATCTCAGGGATACCTTCTAGACTTCAAATTATCTCCCCCAAGAGGGAGATTTCATCTGTCAAGGTTGTCAACAAACCAGATAAAGAAAGAAGCGTTTCTACGCTGCGTACAAGATCTGTTAACAATGGGAGTGATCCATCCGGTTCCGTGGTCGGAACAAGGACAAGGGTTCTACTCAAACCTGTTTGTGGTTCCCAAAAAAGAGGGAACTTTCAGGCCAATCTTAGATTTAAAGACTCTAAACAAATTCCTAAGAGTTCCATCGTTCAAAATGGAAACTATTCGGACAATCTTACCCATGATCCAAGAGGGTCAGTACATGACCACAGTGGATTTAAAGGATGCTTACCTTCACATACCGATCCACAAAGATCATCACCGGTATCTAAGGTTTGCCTTCTTAGACAGGCACTACCAGTTTGTAGCTCTTCCATTCGGATTGGCTACGGCTCCAAGAATCTTCACAAAGGTTCTGGGTGCCCTTCTAGCGGTACTAAGACCGCGAGGGATTTCGGTAGCTCCGTACCTAGACGACATTCTAATACAAGCTTCAAGCTTTCAAACTGCCAAGTCTCATACAGAGTTAGTTCTGGCATTTCTAAGGTCGCATGGATGGAAAGTGAACGAAAAGAAGAGTTCTCTCTTTCCTCTCACAAGAGTTCCATTCTTGGGGACTCTTATAGATTCTGTAGAAATGAAGATTTACCTGACAGAAGACAGGTTAACAAAACTTCAAAATGCATGCCGCGTCCTTCATTCCATTCAACACCCGTCAGTAGCTCAATGCATGGAGGTGATCGGCTTAATGGTAGCGGCAATGGACATAGTACCTTTTGCACGCCTACACCTCAGACCGCTGCAATTATGCATGCTAAGTCAGTGGAATGGGGATTACTCAGATTTGTCCCCTACTCTGAATCTGAATCAAGAGACCAGAAATTCTCTTCTATGGTGGCTTCATCGGCCACACCTGTCCAGGGGGATGCCATTCAGCAGGCCAGACTGGACAATTGTAACAACAGACGCCAGCCTACTAGGTTGGGGCGCTGTCTGGAATTCTCTGAAGGCTCAGGGACTATGGAATCAGGAGGAGAGTCTCCTTCCAATAAACATTCTGGAATTGAGAGCAGTTCTCAATGCCCTTCTGGCTTGGCCCCAGTTAATAACTCGGGGGTTCATCAGGTTTCAGTCGGACAACATCACGACTGTAGCTTACATCAACCATCAGGGAGGGACAAGAAGCTCCCTAGCAATGATGGAAGTATCAAAGATAATTCGCTGGGCAGAGTCTCACTCTTGCCACCTGTCAGCAATCCACATCCCGGGAGTGGAGAACTGGGAGGCGGATTTCTTGAGTCGCCAGACTCTTCATCCGGGGGAGTGGGAACTTCATCCGGAGGTCTTTGCCCAAATACTTCGACGTTGGGGCAAACCAGAGATAGATCTCATGGCGTCTCGCCAGAACGCCAAACTTCCTCGCTACGGGTCCAGATCCAGGGATCCGGGAGCAGTTCTGATAGATGCTTTGACAGCACCTTGGAACTTCAGGATGGCTTATGTGTTTCCACCCTTCCCGCTGCTTCCTCGATTGATTGCCAAAATCAAACAGGAGAGAGCATCAGTAATTCTAATAGCACCTGCTTGGCCACGCAGGACTTGGTATGCAGATCTAGTGGACATGTCATCCTGTCCGCCTTGGTCTCTACCTCTAAGACAGGACCTTCTGATACAGGGTCCATTCAAACATCAAAATCTAACTTCTCTGAAGCTGACTGCTTGGAAATTGAACGCTTGATTTTATCAAAACGTGGTTTTTCTGAGTCGGTTATTGATACCCTGATTCAGGCTAGAAAGCCTGTTACCAGAAGGATTTACCATAAAATATGGCGGAAATACCTATACTGGTGCGAATCCAAAGGTTACTCCTGGAGTAAGGTTAGGATCGCTAGGATATTGTCTTTTCTACAAGAAGGTTTAGAAAAGGGTTTATCAGCTAGTTCATTAAAGGGACAGATTTCAGCTCTGTCCATTTTGTTACACAGACGTCTGTCAGAAAATCCAGACGTCCAGTCCTTTTGTCAGGCTTTAGCTAGGATCAAGCCTGTGTTTAAAGCTGTTGCTCCACCATGGAGTTTAAACTTAGTTCTTAACGTTTTACAGGGTGTTCCGTTTGAACCCCATTCATTCCATTGATATAAAAATGTTATCTTGGAAAGTTCTGTTTTTAATGGCTATTTCCTCGGCTCGAAGAGTCTCTGAGTTATCAGCCTTACATTGTGATTCCCCTTATCTGATTTTTCACTCAGACAAGGTAGTTCTGCGTACTAAACCTGGGTTCTTACCTAAGGTAGTCACTAACAGGAACATCAATCAAGAGATTGTTGTCCCATCCTTGTGTCCAAATCCTTCTTCAAAGAAGGAACGTCTTTTACACAATCTGGATGTAGTTCGTGCCCTCAAGTTCTACTTGCAGGCAACTAAAGATTTTCGCCAAACTT
>NC_069505.1:178426227-178443727 GCF_027579735.1 Bombina bombina
CAATAGTGATGGAAAAGTTGTTTCAAGGGTACTAACACCTGGACTGTCGCATGCTGGAGGGGGATCCCTGGCAAAACTCCCATGGAAAATTACATAGTTTATGCAAAGTCTGCTTTTAAGCCATAATGGCCTAAATCAACTATCATTCCCAAAGTGGCTGTCTCAAAACATCCCGGACAGAAGATAGATTGATAGGATAGATAGATATACATAGATTGATAGTTAGATAGAATCGATAGAAGAGAAATAGATAGACTTTATTAGGGTAATTATATATCTAACAAATCTAATAATTAAACATGCGTTCTTGGACCCAACTAGCTTGTGTTAATTAGTACTTTTCTTAGCACTTTAATCCCTGTCCCCCCCCCTATCGGGGGTGTTCTATATGGCCTGCCTGTTTACCCTGAAAAAATATAATAATTAGACATGCGGTCTGGTACCAATTTTAACTAGGTTGTGTTTTAAGTACTACCATTCTTAGCACTTTAATCTCTGTAACTCCCCCTATTTGGTGAGGTCTATACGGCCTGGATGATTACCCATACAAAATATAATAATAAGACATCTGCTCTTGGTCTGCGACCCATGGTAACTATGTTGTGTTAATTAGTATTGTCCTTCGCATTTTAATAGCTGTTACTCATACTCACCCTTTCGGTGGAGGTCTATATGGCCTGCATGATTACCCTTACAAAATATAATAACCAAACATATGCTCTGGGACCCATGGTAAGTAGGTTGTGTTAAGTAGTACTGTTCTTTGCAATTTAATACCTGTTACAACACCAAATGGTGGCAGGTCTATCTGGCCTTCATGATTAGCTGCACCCAAACCCAAAAAAAAGCCGAGTGGTCTTAGACTAACACCCATGGCTAACTCGGTTGTTTCAATTAGTACTATTCTTAGCACTTTCATCCCTGTTACGGGTGGTCTACATGGCCATCATGATTAGCCGAACAAAATACTACAATCCAACCTTTGCTCAGTCTTCATAGGCCCTTCATTGTCTGTATTTTGATAGTACAGTTTTTATTATTTTTATAGCTGATACAACATCGAATGGTGGCAGCTCTATATGGCCTGCATGATTAGCCGCACCCAAAACAAAAATAAATCCAAGCGGTCTTGGATTAACACCCATGGCTAACTCTGTTGTTTCAAGTAGTACTATTCTTAGCACTTTCATCTCATTATCCCTGTTACTTCCAAGACTCTCGGTGGTGGTCTACATGGCCATCATGATTAGCCTAACCAAATACTACAATCCAACCTTGGCTCAGTCTTCCTAAGGCCCTTCATTGGCTGTATTTTGGTAGTACTGTTCTTACTAGTTTAATAGCTGATACGACACCGAATGGTGGCAGCTCTATATGGCCTGCATGAATAGCCGCACCCAAAGCCAAAAAAAAGCCAAGCGGTTTTGCACTAACACCCATGGCTAACTCTGTTGTTTCAAGTTCTACTATTCTTAGCTCTTTCATCTCATCCCTGTTACTTCCAGGACTCTCAGTGGTGGTGGTCTACATGGCCATCATGATTACCCTCACCAAAATATAACAACAATACGTGCGTGCAGGGAACCATGGTAAGCTTACTTCCTTTCGCAAAATCGAGTATAACAGTTGCAGGCAGAGGTTCTGACCCTGCATTATGGCTGCACCTCTCCCTAAAAGAGGCATGCGTTACAGAGTCTGTGGGCATGTATGCAAAGAGCTGGCCTGCCTAAAAAGAGGAGCAAGGCTGTACAGGTTGTTCTCCTTCAGCCGTTTTATACGCTGTCCCACAGCCACGACCCTCAACAACCACAACAGAATGAAACACCACATATGCCATCCTTTTGAACAACCGAGTACAGGTATGGCATTGATTTTAGTTACACGGCGATTTTTATTATGAACCGTGAAATTGAAAACAAAAACATGATTGGACACCCAGTACAGTACAGGTCATTCTCCTTCGGCCTTTTTAGAATAGTGTTCCGGACCCCCAACAAAAACAACAGCAGGAAAGAGGACATATGGCATCCTTTTGAACAATAGATGACAGGTAAGGCATAGATTTTACAAAGCCATAGATAATTTTTTTGCAACTGTGAAATAAAAAAAAAACATTGATTGGACACCCAGAACACTTCTTTATCCTTAGGCCTTTTTATAAGAGGCTCCCGGAGCCTCAACTGAAACAACAGCATGAAAGAGGACATATGGCATCCTTGTGAACAATTGATTACAGTTAAGGCATTGATTTTAGAATCACAGAGATCATTTATATGACCCGGGAAATAGAAAAAAACATTGATTAGACACCCAGTACACTTATTTATGCTCAGGCCTTTTTAATAAGAGGGTCCCGGAGCCTCAACCGAAACAACAGCATGAAAGAGGAGATATGTCATCCTTTTGAATAATAGATTACAGGAAAGGCATTGATTTTAGAATCCCAGAGATCATTTATATGACCCGGGAAATAGAAAAAAACATTGATTAGACACCCAGTACACTTATTTATCCTCAGGCCTCTTTAATAAGAGGGTCCCGGATCCTGAACCGAAACAACAGCATGAAAGAGGAGATATGTCATCCTTTTGAATAATAGATTACAGGAAAGGCATTGATTTTAGAATCCCAGAGATCATTTATATGACCCGGGAAATAGAAAAAAACATTGATTAGACACCCAGTACACTTATTTATCCTCAGGCCTTTTTAATAAGAGGGTCCTGGAGCCTCAACCCGAAACAACAGCATGAAAGGGGACATATGTCATCCTTTGAATAATAGATTACAGGAAAGGCATTGATTTTAGAATCCCAGAGATCATTTATATGACCCGGGAAATAGAAAAAAACATTGATTAGACACCCAGTACACTTATTTATCCATAGGCCTTTTTAGCAGAGGCTCCAGGACCCTCAACAAAAACAAGAGCAGGGAGGTGGGCATAGGAGTACAATGTAGTGTGACAATAATAATGTGAAGGGGAAGATTGCGGAGTTGTGGCATTTTAATTTTGTTATTGTGGGAAGTACTTGCAATGACCTTGCTCTGGTGAATCCATATTGCAAATGTGTTTTTTAAGGCACTGTTTGTCTATTTTTTGAATATCAGCATTTGGTAATTGAAGCTCAACTTAAGGCTGGTGAGAACCGACCTTTCTTCTGGCTGTTTGCAAATGTTGTGGCTCTGGACAAACATGTGAATAAGGGGCCATCAGCCATATTCTGCACGCAACCCCTTTGATGATTGACGATAAACATGTGTCACCTGCAATCAGAGCCCATTACTTGTGTCTAAATCATCTTCCTGCTATGGACAGCCCACTGTTTCCCACAGCAAGTCTGAAGCTTGAACTACAAGATTGTCTTGAGTATGGTAGGAAACCAAAGTTTATTTAATTCTGTACTATTACCACAAAAGCTGAACTTCTTGAACGAAGGAAAATGCAAGCAATTTCATGTGCTTATGGATGACAAGGACGTCCTATCCTGTGGTGCACAGAGATGGAGAGGATTTTGGGCCTCCCTTTACACTACCCAGATGTCTCCAACATCACCAGAAACACAAGACAGCGACTCTTGGGAAGTTCCTGGAGTGTTCCGGTAGCCATCTCTTTGCGCCCCGAAAGGAATACTTTATCATTGTTTTTGTATACATCCGACAACAGCTTCGGAGACTGTGGTGATGCACATGTTATTTACTGTTGTTCCAGCTGTGGCAATATCAATTGGCATTAAAAAGGTAAGATTTGGGGGGACGGAGCCTATAGCTGTTGCGGTAGGACGTGTGTTTTAGGAGCTCCAGGTCTTACAAGTTACTTTGAAGTTAGTTTTCAACCTTAATTTAATTTTCTTTTTGGGATTCATAGTCACACTTTCTGGGGCTATCCAAGAGGAGCCTGGTAAAAGCACTAGTCACCCCTTATATCAACGGGTACGGAGACATGTTTTTTGCCTTTCCAATATGGCGCCGGACACCCCTGAATGAAAAAAAAAAGTAAGATTTGGACTAGTGACGCACATTTTATGCACGCTGTGGCAATTGCAATTTGCAATAAAAATAATCTGCTAACAACAACCACTACCTACGACCACACCTGACTCCTGAAGTCATGCTTCAGTTATTAATTCAAGTTAAATTATTTTTTTATTTTTTTGTATTATGCTCAGCAGATTCAAAACATACCATTCTTCAATCTTCTAGTCATATCACACGACATGTCAAAATGCTGCATGGAAAATGGCAGTGTGCAAAGTCATAATCTTAGTGAAACTATAAGTGCATTACATTTTCTAAAATAAACAAAAATACAGAGAAAAAAAAAAGGAAAGAGGACATATGGCATCCTTTTGAACAATAGATTACATTTAAGGCATTGATTTGAGAAACCTAGAGATAATTTGTTGCAACCGGGAAATCTAAAAAAAACTGGATTAGACACACAGTACACTTATTTATCCTTAGGCCTTATTAGCAGAGGCTCCAGGACCCTCAACAAAACCAGCAGCAGGAAAGAGGACATATGGCATCCTTTAGAAAAATAGATTTCTGGAAAGGCATTGATTTTAGAAACACAGAGATCATTAGTTGCAACCGTGAAATCTAAAAAAAATTAGATTATACACCCAGTACACTTCTTTATCCTTAGGCCTTTTTAGCAGAGGCTCCAGGACCCTCCACAAAACCAGCAGCATGAAAGAGGACATATGGATCTGGCAGAGGAAATGTAGTGGGGGGAGGGGTTCCAAAGACGAAGGAAAACGAGGAACTGGAATGTGAGGGTATGGGCTGGGTCTGGAAGTTCAGCAGGAGAGCTTGAGGCGGGAGTTGCTGTTAGTGCTGCCGACAAAACCTATGACAGATAAGGCAGGCAGAAAAAAGGACGAGCGAGTGTCTGCTCTTGAAGTTCTTCCAGATAGAGTTGCTTCATCTCGAATTAGTGATGCTCACTTGGCAGACACAATGATTGGTAAAGCTGTTGAACACATGTTTGAAACAGAAGATGGTTCTAAGGATGAGTGGAGAGGAATGGTCTTAGCAAGAGCTCCCATAATGAACACATGGTTTTATATAACCTTCGAGAAGGACCCAGTTTTATATATGTATCAGCTATTAGATGACTACGAAGAAGGAGATCTCTGCATCATGCCAGACTCTAATGATTCCCCTCCAGCAGAAAGAGAACCAGGAGAAGTTGTGGACAGCCTTGTAGGAAAGCAAGTGTAGTATGCCAAAGAAGATGGCTCAAAAAGGACTGGCATGGTAATACACCAAGTGGAAGCCAAACCCTCTGTTTATTGCTTAAAATTTGATGACGATTTCCATATTTATGTCTACGATTTGGTGAAGACATCGTAGATGTAATATTTTACTTATTGCCAAACAGGTGGATTTATTAAATGTAAAATATGTAGACAAACCTGTCCACTTCTGACCAATTATGTTACGCTTCAGATTCCAGGCAAGCCCGCAACCCCTTAAAGGAAGTAACGCAGTTTTGTTGCTAAGAACAAAAAAAAAAAATTCCACATCAAAAGGAAACAAACCACGTTCTGTGAATTACAACTCATTTTTCATAATGGAATTTATCCTTTAGAAGGAAACTGATCTAGTAGTGGTGAATTCAAACAAAAGAAGCATGGATGCAAGAGACAAACTGGGCAAATTCTGTAAATTTTCAAAGTGGGGGGAAAAAAAGGTTATAAAAATGTAATTGTTGTATTTCTTAAGCACTCATTCCTCATCAATACAAGTCCAGTTTGGTATATCTAACTACTTTAACATAGTTATCAGTATGTATTTCAAGTAAAAGTATTTTTCCCAGTGTTACTTATGTCTTATAATGTGGGGATTGTGGTGCTGCAGTTCAGTTATCCAGCTGCCCAGTGATGTAGGGTCTTTTTTTTTCTTTGGTCCCTCTTGTTACAACTTTCTGATTCATAATATTTTGTTACTTTTTGTACCTGTTTTGTCAGAAATCTTGTTATAGTACAACAATTGACAACTTATTTCCATTTTTTTTTATCCCATCCCAGTAAAAACGATTATTCAGCAAAAAAAAAAGAGGACATACGGCATCCTTTTGAAAATTAGAATACAGGAAAGGCATTGATTTTAGAAACAAAGAGATCATTAGTTGCAACCGTGAAATCTAAAAAAAACATAGATTATACACCCAGTACACTTCTTTATCCTTAGGCCTTTTTATCAGAGGCTCCCGGAGCCTCAACCGAAACAACAGCATGAAAGAGGACATATGGCATCCTTGTGACTAATAGATTACAGGAAAGGCATTGATTTTAGAAACCCTGGGATAATTTGTTGCAACCGTGAAATCTAAAAAAAGATTGATTAGACACCCAGTACACATATTTATCCTTAGGCCTTTTTTTTAGCAGAGGCTCCAGGACCCTCCACAAAACCAGCAGCAGGAAAGAGGACATATGTCATCCTTTTGAAAATTAGATTACAGGAAAGGCATTGATTTTAGAAACACAGAGATCATTAGTTGCATCCGTGAAATCTAAGAAAACATAGATTATACACCCAGTACACTTCTTTATCCTTAGGCCTTTTTAGCAGAGGCTCCAGGACCCTCCACAAAACCAGCAGCATGAAAGAGGACATATGGCATCCTTTTGAAAATGAGATTACATGAAAGGCATTGATTTTAGAAACACAGAGATCATTAGTTGCAACCGTGAAATCTAAAAAAAACATAGATTATACACCCAGTACACTTCTTTATCCTTAGGCCTTTTTAGAAGAGGCTCCCAGAGCCTCAACAGAAACAACAGCATGAAAGAGGACATATGGCATCCTTGTGACTAATAGATTACAGGAAAGGCATTGATTTTAGAAACCCTGGGATAATTTATCCTTAGGCCTTTTTTTAACAGAGGCTACAGGACCCTACACAAAACCAGCAGCAGGAAAGAGGACATATGGCATCCTTTTGAAAATTAGATTACAGGAAAGGAATTGATTTTAGAAACACAGAGATCATTAGTTGCAACCGTGAAATCTAAGAAAACATAGATTATACACCCAGTACACTTCTTTATCCTTAGGCCTTTTTAGCAGAGGCTCCAGGACCCTCCACAAAACCAGCAGCAGGATAGAGGACATATGTCATCCTTTTGAAAATTAGATTACAGGAAAGGCATTGATTTTAGAAACACAGAGATCATTAGTTGCAACCGTGAAATCTAAAAAAAATATAGATTATACATCCAGTACACTTCTTTATCCTTAGGCCTTTTTAGAAGAGGCTCCCGGAGCCTCAACAGAAACAACAGCATGAAAGAGGACATATGGCATCCTTGTGACTAATAGATTACAGGAAAGGCATTGATTTTAGAAACCCTGGGATAATTTGTTGCAATCGTGAAATCTAAAAAAAGATTGATTAGACACCCAGTACACTTATTTATCCTTAGGCCTTTTTTTAGCAGAGGCTACAGGACCCTACACAAAACCAGCAGCAGGAAAGAGGACATATGTCATCCTTTTGAAAATTAGATTACAGGAAAGGCATTGATTTTAGAAACCCGGAGATAATTTGTTGCAACCAGGAATTTGAATCAAACAAATGATTCGATGGACACCCAGTACACTTCTTTCTCCATCGGCCTTTTTATAAGAGGGTCCAGGACCCTCAAAAAAAAAAAGACCAGCAGGAAAGAGGACGTATGGCATCCTTTTGAACAATAGAGTACAGGTACAGCATTGATTTTACAAACCCAGAGATAATTTTTGGCAAATGTGAAATAGAAAAAAAAATTGAGTGGACACCCAGTACACCTCTTTCTCCTTAGTCCTTTTTATAAGAGGGTCCAGGACCCTCAAACAAAATACCAGCAGGAAAGAGAACATATGGCATCCTTTTGAACAATAGAGTACTGGTACGGCATTGATTTTAGAAACCCACAGATAATTTTTTTGAAAAGTGAAATAGCCCCAAAAATCATGCTTGGACTCCCACTCCAGGTCGTTCTCCCTCAGCTTTTTTTATAAGAGGGTCCAGCACCCTCAACAGAAACTACTGCAGGAAACACCACCACATATGCCATCCGTTTGCACAAGCGAGTACAGGTATGGCATCCATTTTAGAAACCCAGAGATAATTGAGAGGAACCAGGAACATTTTTCTAAAAATTTGATGGGCCACCCATTACAGGTCGTTCTCCTTCAGCCTTTTTATACCATGGGCCACGACCCGCAACAGGCACAACAGCATGAAACACCACATATGCCACCCTTTTGCACAATAGAGTATAGGTATGGCATAGATGGAACACAGAGATAATTTAGAGCAACCAAGAGACGGATAAAGATGCTTGGTCGGTCCTCCTCCTTCAAATTTGTGGCATTTTGCGTTCAATTTAATGGTCCACCAGATATGAGTGGTTTGCTAATGCTAAGTTGTACAATTCGTAACAGTTTAATCACTATTGTTATGTGCCTTATTTTTTTTATTTGAGTTTTGTACCCACAGAGCTGCAGTAGAGGCCAGAAAAATTAGGAATGTACAAATGACTGAAAAAATTGGGTATTGTTGTAGCAACTGCTGTAGCAGCGGCCAGAAAAATTGATGTTTGTAAAAAATTTAACAAGTGCCCTAAAAGCTTGTGGCTTGAACATTAGTTGTTGGCAGATAAGTCAAGCAAGTCCTCCGGCTTTATAACCAAAAAAAAAGGCCAGCCTGTGTACCAGTTGTAGCCCAAGCCAGCTCATCTCATCATCAGGCCTTTTTTATTCAAATGTATCGCCCAATGTCAGTCCCTTCGGGATCCAGCCCTCATTCATTTTTATAAAAGTGAGATAGTCAAGGCTTTTTTGACCTAGGCGACTTCTCTTCTCAGTGACAAAACCTCCTGCTGCACTGAAAGTCCTTTCGGACAGGACACTTGAAGCGGGGCAGGCCAGAAGTTCCATTGCAAATTGGGATATCTCAGGCCACAAGTCCAGCCTGCACACCCAGTAGTCAAGGGGTCCATCGCTCCTGAGAGTGTCGAGATCCGCAGTTAAAGCTAGGTAGTCTGCTACCTGTCGGTTGAGTCTTTCTCTAAGGCTGGATCCCGAAAGGCTCTGATGGTGCATGGGAGTTAAAAAGGTACGCATGTCCTCCATCAACAAGACGTCAGGAAAGCGTCCAGTCCTTGCCGCCGTGGTCGTGGGAGGAGGAGGATTAATTTCATCTCTTCCCCTGTTACATTCCCGTGGTGCTGTGACATCACCCTTATACGCTGTGTAAAGCATAGTTTTTAATTTATTATGAAAATCCTTTCCGACTTGCGGGAATTTGGTAACATTTCAGGCACTTTATGCTTATACCGGGGGTCAAGGAGCGTGGACACCCAGTACAGGTCGTTCTCCTTCAGCTTTTTTATACGAGGGTCCCTCAACAGGCACGACAGCATGAAAGAACCCATTTGAACAAGGTTGGATGCCGAGCTAATCATGTCCCGTTCCTCCTCCTCACTGATCTCACTGATGGTATCTTCTTCCCCCCAACCACGTACAACACCACGGGTACCAGAGAGGTGACAACAACGAGCACCCTGGGATGCCTGTTGTGCTTGGTCTTCCTCCTCCTCCTCCTCAAAGCCACATTCCTCCTCTGACTCCTCTTCCTCACAATCCTCTTCCTGCGTTGCTGCAGGTCCAGCAAGCGATGCTGATTCGGCTGTTTGTGGGGGTGATGGACACCACAACTCTCCCGCGTCCTCTTCACGCTCATCTACTGCCTGATCCAGCACTCTTCGCAGGGCACGCTCCAGGAAGAAAACAAATGGTATGATGTCGCTGATGGTGCCTTCGGTGCGACTGACAAGGTTTGTCACCTCCTCAAAAAGACGCATGAGCCTACAGGCATTGCGCATGAGCGTCCAGTAATTTGGAAAAAATATCCCCAGCTCCCCAGAGGCTGGCCTAGCACCCCGGTCATACAAATACTCATTAACAGCTTTTTCTTGTTGGAGCAGGCGGTCAAACATTAGGAGTGTTGAATTCCACCGTGTCGGGCTGTCGCAAATCAAGCGCCTCACTGGCAGGTTGTTTCGACGCTGGATATCGGACAAGTGTGCCATGGCCGTGTAGGAATGCCTGAAATGGCCACACACCTTCCTGGCCTGCTTCAGGACGTCCTGTAAGCCTGGGTACTTATGGACAAATCGTTGTACAATTAGATTACACACATGTGCCATGCATGGCACATGTGTCAACTTGCCCAATTTCAATGCCGCCACCAAATTACTTCCATTGTCAGAAACAACCTTGCCAATCTCCAGTTGGTGCGGAGTCAGCCACTGATCCACCTGTGCGTTCAGGGCGGTCAGGAGTGCTGGTGCGGTGTGACTCTCCGCTTTCAGGCAAGTCAACCCCAAGACGGCGTGACACTGCCGTACCCGGGATGTAGCATAGTAGCTGGGGGGGTGCCATAGATGTGGAGCAAGACGCAGAAGTTGAAGAGGACTCAGCCGAGGAAGAGGTTATAGAAGAGGATGGAGTAGGAGGAGTAGAGGAAGTAGCAGCAGGCCTGCCTGCAAGACGTGGCGGTGTCACCAACTCTTCTGCAGAGCCACGCATTCCATGCTTGTCAGAAGTCAGCAGGTTTACCCAATGCGCAGTGTAGGTGATATACCTGCCCTGACCATGCTTTGCAGACCAGCTATCCGTGGTCATATGGACCCTTGCCCCAACGCTGTGTGCCAGACATGCCATAACTTCCTTTCTCACAACAGAGTACAGGTTTGGGATTGCCTTTTGTGAAAATAAATTTTTGCCAGGTACCTTCCACTGCGGTGTCCCAATAGATACAAATTTTTTGAAAGCATCAGACTCCACCAGCTTGTATGGTAAAAGCTGGCGGGCTAAAAGTTCAGACAAGCCAGCTGTCAGACGCCGGGCAAGGGGGTGACTTTGAGAAATTGGCTTCTTACGCTCAAACATGTCCTTGACAGACACCTGACTGTGGGCAGATGACCAGGAACTGCTACGTAAGAGATACTGAGTGGAGGATGGTTGAGAGGGGGCAAGGAGGACAGCACTGGTTGACGTGGCTGAAGATGATGGAGCAGGAGGAGGAGGGCGGCTTTCACTTTGTGTGCTGCTTCTACTCATGTGTTCTTCCCATCGGCCTTTGTGATGGGAGACCATGTGCCTTCACAAAGCAGTTGTACCTAGGTGGCTGTTGGACTTCCCACGACTCAGTTTCTTTTGGCACAGGTTGCAAATGGCATCACTGTTGTCAGAGGCAGACACACAAAAAAAATGCCACACTGCTGAGCTCTGCGATGACGGCATTCTGGTGGTGGCAACAGCATGCGTTGATGGGCGTCGGCTTGCTGTCTGGCTGACCCCTGGTGACAATGCATGCTGTCTGACTGTGCCACTAGCTCCTTGAGACGACCTCCCCGTGCTTCCAAATCGTCTCCTCCTCCTCCTCTCTGTCTCCCCATCTGAACTTTCCCCCTCTTCTTCTTCTCTTCTAGCAGGCACCCACGTGACATCCACCGACACATCATCATCAACCGCTTCACTTGTATCTGAAACATCAAGAAAGGAAGCAGCAGCGTGTACAACATCATCATCATCATCATCATCATCATCACACCGTACCTCCATGTTGGTAATGCTGCCTGACTGAGACTGATCACTATTATCTACATCCTCTGTCAATGATGGTTGCGCATCACTCATTTCTTCAAAATGATGTGTCAATAACTCCTGTGACAGATCAAGTGAAGCGGCTGTGGTGCTAGTGTTGGTGGTGGCGACAGGCGGGGGAGTGGCACTGGTCACTTGAGACCTGCCCAAAGCACAGCTGGACTTAGATGGTGCGTCAAGGTTAGGAGGACTAGCAGCGGAAGCTGAAGAAGATTGGGTGTCCTGTGTTAGCCATTCAACTAGGTCCTCCTCAGAAGTTTTTGCGTCCCCCCTGGCACCCGGCGTCTGAACAATGTGCATATTTGTAGGGTCTAAAGGAATTACAGCACCACAACCACGGAACCTGCGGGGTGGCCTGCCTCTGCCTGTCATTTTTTTTTAAATGGACACTAACAATACTATTACACCAATTGAGTGGTGGCACTGTGAAAGTGGGCACAGTATACGCTGTGAGACTGACAACAACAAAAAAGACAGATGTTTTAAAAATCACAAATTGTTAATTTTTTAAAATATTACAAGTACTGTGGCAACAAATATGATTGTTTGGCACTAGTTGGCAAATGGGCCTGTCTGGCACACACGCTGGGAGAAAGGAAACTGCAATTCAATGGCACTAGGAGACTGAAGAATCACAGTCAAAACAGTTATGATTAACAAAAATTCCAATCCTGTTACAATAAATATGAGTGGTGGCACTAATTGGCTAGTTGGGACTGGCACACAGGCAGGCAGGCAGGAGGAAAATGCAATTCAAGGGCACTAGTAGACTGCAGATTGACAGTCAAAACAGTGATGATTGACAAATTTTGCAATACTGTTAAAAGAAATATGATTGCGGGCACTAATTGGATAGTTGGGCCTGGCACATAGGCTGGCAGGCAGTAGAAAAGTGCAATTCAATGGCACGAGCAAACTGAGGATTAAGATCAACAATCAAATTTTTTTTAATTTTAATTAGTAACTATACTGTAGACAACAATTATGATTGGTGTAAATAGTTGGCAAGATGGCCTGGCACAAAAGGCTGGCAGGCAGGAGGTAAATGCAATTCAAGGACACTAGGAGACTGATTACTGACAGTCAAAACAGTGATGATTGACAATTTTTGCAATACTGTTAAAAGAAATATGATTGCTGGCAATAATTGGCTAGGTGGGCCGGGCACACAGCAGGCTGCAAGGCAGGAGGAAAGTGCTATTCACTGGCACCAGCAAACTGAGGATTCACAACAACTATTAACAAAAATTTTAATTTTTAATTACTAAGAATACTGTCACAACAAATATGATTGGTGTAAATATTTTTCAAGTAGGCCTGGCACACAGGCTTGGAAGGCAGTAGAAAAGTGCAATTCTAGGGCACGAGCAAACTGAGGATTAAGATCATCAACAATCAAGAATTTTTTAATTTTAATTAGTAACTATACTGTGACAACAATTATGATTGGTGTAAATAGTTGGCAAGACAGCCTGGCACAAAAGGCTGGCAGGCAGGAGGTAAATGCAATTCAAGGACACTAGGAGACTGATTACTGACAGTCAAAACAGTGATGATTGACAATTTTTGCAATACTGTTAAAAGAAATATGATTGCTGGCAATAATTGGCTAGGTGGGCCGGGCACACAGCAGGCTCCAAGGCAGTAGGAAAGTGCTATTCACTGGCACCAGCAAACTGAGGATTCACAACAACTATTAACAAAAAATTTAATTTTTAATTACTAAGAATACTGTCACAACAAATATGATTGGTGTAAATATTTTTCAAGTAGGCCTGGCACACAGTCTTGCAAGGAAGTAAAAAAGTGCAATTCTAGGGCACGAGCAAACTGAGGATTAAGATCATCAACAATCAAGAATTTTTTAATTTTAATTAGTAACTATACTGTGACCAAAAATTATGATTGGTGTAAATAGTTGGCAAGACGGCCTGGCACAAAAGGCTGGCAGGCAGGAGGTAGATGCAATTCAAGGACATTAGGAGACTGATTACTGACAGTCAAAACAGTGATGATTGACAATTTTTGCAATACTGTTAAAAGAAATATGATTGCTGGCAACAAATGGCTAGGTGGGCCTGGCTCACAGCAGGCTGCAAGGCAGGAGGAAAGTGCTATTCAATGGCACCAGCAAACTGAGGATTCACAACAACTATTAACAAAAAATTTAATTTTTAATTGGTGTAAATATTTTTCAAGTAGGCCTGGCACACAGTCTTGCAAGGAAGTAAAAAAGTGCAATTCTAGGGCACGAGCAAACTGAGGATTAAGATCATCAACAATCAAGAATTTTTTAATTTTAATTAGTAACTATACTGTGACAACAATTATGATTGGTGTAAATAGTTGGCAAGACGGCCTGGCACAAAAGGCTGGCAGGCAGGAGGTAAATGCAATTCAAGGACACTAGGAGACTGATTACTGACAGTCAAAACAGTGATGATTGACAATTTTTGCAATACTGTTAAAAGAAATATGATTGCTGGCAATAATTGGCTAGGTGGGCCGGGCACACAGCAGGCTGCAAGGCAGGAGGAAAGTGCTATTCACTGGCACCAGCAAACTGAGGATTCACAACTATTAACAAAAATTTTAATTTTTAATTACTAAGAATACTGTCACAACAAATATGATTGGTGTAAATATTTTTCAAGTAGGCCTGGCACACAGGCTTGGAAGGCAGTAGAAAAGTGCAATTCTAGGGCACGAGCAAACTGAGGATTAAGATTATCAACAATCAAGAATTTTTTAATTTTAATTAGTAACTATACTGTGACAACAATTATGATTGGTGTAAATAGTTGGCAAGACGGCCTGGCACAAAAGGCTGGCAGGCAGGAGGTAAATGCAATTCAAGGACACTAGGAGACTGATTACTGACAGTCAAAACAGTGATGATTGACAATTTTTGCAATACTGTTAAAAGAAATATGATTGCTGGCAATAATTGGCTAGGTGGGCCGGGCACACAGCAGGCTGCAAGGCAGGAGGAAAGTGCTATTCACTGGCACCAGCAAACTGAGGATTCACAACAACTATTAACAAAAAATTTAATTTTTAATTACTAAGAATACTGTCACAACAAATATGATTGGTGTAAAGATTTTTCAAGTAGGCCTGGCACACAGGCTTGGAAGGCAGTAGAAAAGTGCAATTCTAGGGCACGAGCAAACTGAGGATTAAGATCATCAACAATCAAGAATTTTTTAATTTTAATTAGTAACTATACTGTGACAACAATTATGATTGGTGTAAATAGTTGGCAAGACGGCCTGGCACAAAAGGCTGGCAGGCAGGAGGTAAATGCAATTCAAGGACACTAGGAGACTGATTACTGACAGTCAAAACAGTGAAGATTGACAATTTTTGCAATACTGTTAAAAGAAATATGATTGCTGGCAATAATTGGCTAGGTGGGCCGGGCACACAGCAGTCTGCAAGGCAGGAGGAAAGTGCTATTCACTGGCACCAGCAAACTGAGGATTCACAACAACTATTAACAAAAATTTTAATTTTTAATTACTAAGAATACTGTCACAACAAATATGATTGGTGTAAATATTTTTCAAGTAGGCCTGGCACACAGGCTTGGAAGGCAGTAGAAAAGTGCAATTCTAGGGCACGAGCAAACTGAGGATTAAGATCATCAACAATCAAGAATTTTTTAATTTTAATTAGTAACTATACTGTGACAACAATTATGATTGGTGTAAATAGTTGGCAAGACGGCCTGGCACAAAAGGCTGGCAGACAGGAGGTAAATGCAATTCAAGGACACTAGGAGACTGATTACTGACAGTCAAAACAGTGATGATTGACAATTTTTGCAATACTGTTAAAAGAAATATGATTGCTGGCAATAATTGGCTAGGTGGGCCGGGCACACAGCAGGCTGCAAGGCAGGAGGAAAGTGCTATTCACTGGCACCAGCAAACTGCGGATTCACAACAACTATTAACAAAAAATTTAATTTTTAATTACTAAGAATACTGTCACAACAAATATGATTGGTGTAAAGATTTTTCAAGTAGGCCTGGCACAGAGGCTTGGAAGGCAGTAGAAAAGTGCAATTCTAGGGCACGAGCAAACTGAGGATTAAGATCATCAACAATCAATAATTTTTTAATTTTAATTAGTAACTATACTGTGACAAAAAATTATGATTGGTGTAAATAGTTGGCAAGACGGCCTGGCACAAAAGGCTGGCAGGCAGGAGGTAAATGCAATTCAAGGACACTGGGAGACTGATTACTGACAGTCAAAACAGTGATGATTGACAATTTTTGCAATACTGTTAAAAGAAATATGATTGCTGGCAACAATTGGCTAGGTGGGCCTGGCTCACAGCAGGCTGCAAGGCAGCAGGAAAGTGCTATTCAATGGCACCAGCAAACTGAGGATTCTCAACAACTATTACCAACAATTTTAATTTTTAATTATTAAGAATACTGTCACAACAAATATGATTGGTGTAAATATTTTTCAAGTAGGCCTGGCACACAGGCTTGGAAGGCAGTAGAAAAGTGCAATTCTAGGGCACGAGCAAACTGAGGATTAAGATCAACAATCAAATTTTTTTTAATTTTAATTAGTAACTATACTGTCTGTGACAACAATTATGATTGGTGTAAATAGTTGGCTAGACGGCCTGGCACAAAAGGCTGGCAGTGGCAGGCAGGAGGTAAATGCAATTCAATGGCACTAGGAGCCTGAATATTTGCAGTCCAAAAATTTATGATTTTTATTTTTTTATATACTGTTACAAGAATTGTGATTGGTGCCACTAATTGGCTAGTTGGGGCTGGCACACAGGCTGGCAGATATGAGTCGTGGATGGTAGGTAGGGCAGCAATTTAACACAGTATGCTGTGTAAGTGACAAAAACACAGGCCTGATAGAAAATTAAGTTAGATTACACTAGCAAAATATTTTAAAATTTTAGATTTTAATATTAAAATTATGTTAAGAAGTGCAATGCACATATGACTCTATGAGTGGTCGCACTGGCTGGCTGCTACGTAGGGCAGCAATTAACAACAGTATGCTGTGTAAGTCAGATAGACAGACACAGGCCTGATAGAAATACAATTAGATTACACTAGCATAATGATTTAAAGACTTTTTTTTGGAAATTTAAAGAAAAAAGTTAAGCACATATATATGAGTCGTGGCTGATAGCCTTGGAAGGGCAGCTATTAAAAACAGTAGACTCTGTAAGTCGGATACACACACGCCTGATAGAAAATACTATTAGATTACACTAGAAAAATGATTGAAATTATTTTTTTGGGGGGGGAATTAAAAAAAGGTTAAACACATATGAGTCGTGGCTCATAGACCAGGGAGGGCAGCAAGTAAACACAGTAGGCTCTGTATGTCAGCAAAACACACAGGCCGTATAGAAAATTATATTAGATTACACTAGCAAACAAATTTAAACTTTTTTTTTTTATATTAAAATTAAGGTGAAGAAGAATAGATATGAGTGCTGGGTGGCTGCCTGGCACAGACCAATTAACCAAAAGACTGAAAAAAAATGAGGTATATTAATGCTGAGTGAGCCTGACAGACACAGGCCTGATAGTAAATGTAATTAGATTACACTAGCAAAATATATATATATATATATTTTTAATTTAAAATAATGTTATAAACGGATATTAACACTGGTGGCTGCTGGCTGGCACAGAGCAATGAACCAGAGTATATGCTGTGTGACACTGGACTGATAGAAAATGAAAAAAAAATTACACTAGAAAAATAATTAAATTTTTTGGTTAGTTAAATTTAAACTAATGTTGTTAGGGAGATATCAGTGGTGGCAGTAATC